>NC_065451.1:185541133-185843887 GCF_917563875.1 Diabrotica virgifera virgifera
TAATTCTTTCACAATTTAACATTTAAAATTGCATAATTACCTTTGCAATCAAGATGACTACTAAGGAAAAAGAAGCTTGTATTGCATTCAAACAAGTTGTAACCAAGTTTTTAGGTAATGTGAAAGATCCTAACTACGACCTTATATTACCCAATTTATGAGACAAGTTTTTTAAAATATTAGATAAGATTTAAGATTTGGGATGTCAAATAAGCCTCAAAATCCACCTTTTGCACTACCATCTTGATTTTTTCCCTGAAAATCTGGGTGATGTGAGTGAATAACAAGGCGAACGATTCCCCTAGGATATCAAGGTGATGGAGAAACAATACCAGGGCCTCGATTTTTGACCCTTCGCTTCGTAATCGAACGTGTTCCGTCACGAAATTTTGTCCGCAAGCCTCATATTCGGATTCAGTAGTCCAAAATGCATACATAACGAAAGAAATCAGAACTACCCCAAAACGTTCCTAGTCAAAACACAATTTCATTGAATTAAACCGATTTTTTCCAATATGTCGAAAACTATTAGTAGTCTGGGCTGATTATCGGAGAATAGGCCATTTTTGGGGAAAAGTTATTTACCAGCAATTTTATTGCTGGAATCGAATCTTATGATTGTATGTATTAATAATATAGGTATGCAAAGTCCGCAGATAGTGTGCTACTTTTTTATAAACAAAATGGCGCCTGAAAATCATGTTTTTTTCAATTTTTGCTCTAAACTCCAAAGATTTTAACTTTAAACCAAAAACACCCAAATAAAAATTCACCGCAATTAAATTCTGCATAGAGACGTGTTTTTCCCGATTCACTTCGACGAAAACTTTCCCCGGAAAAAGCGGGTTTTTCCAACAAAATTTTTAATTTTCAACTAAACTTTTAGATAAGTAATTGTTAAACAATAATTAAATAACTTGGTAATGTAAAAGCCCTTTTTGTATAGATTATAACTCCAGAAGCCGATGGAAATTGAATAAACACTTTAGCAACAATTGAATTGTTAATTAAAAATTTACGGTCGCTATAATAACAATAATTACGATGCATAAGAATAACTATGATTTTTTCATAAAAAGACTCTATACCTATCTAATTTACTTTACAGAATTGAAATTGGACTATTTAAGCGATCTCAGGAATATTTTAAAATTATAAAGAATTTTTTGGCTTATAAACAAATAGAATATTTCGGGAAATATTAAACTAAATTAAACTGTAAAAACCGTATTCTAAAAACAGTGGCAGGACGCTTCTTTTAAAAGATAAAACGTTCAACTATGATGAGTAGTTCCTGAGATACAATCGGTCAAAGTTGACCGGAATTTACGGCAAAGATATAAACAATAGGATCATAATTTTTAAACCATCACCTTTTTGTTTTTGTCCTCTTTCTCTGCACCAATTTTCATATACTTAAAATACTCATAACATATATTATTATAATAAAAACTATCGATAATACGTGTGAAAATTGCCAAAAATAGCAAAATTCCAATCAAAAATTAGGTTAAAGAAAATGTAACCCTCAAAGTTCAAAATCGGTATACGTTAAAAAAATGCATTTTGTCGGCTTCCCATGGAGCAATTTCCTTCACTCTTTTTTTGTTCCCAAGTAACTCGAGTAGAGCCATCGAACTAACGCATTATTAAATATCAGACTTGCTTTTGTTTTGTTATATTAAATTAATTTAATTATTATAACACAAAATTTTAATTTGTTTAAATAAAAATTGTTTAAATAATTATACAGCTTTCAAATGAGAATATTTATGTTTTTAACTTTAAAAGGTACACTTGTAGTAAGTTTATCTAAAAAAAGCCAACAACTGGAAAAAATATGTAGTTTTCTGTTCTTATAAATAAATTAATCTATTATAACAAAATAAAAGCAAGTTTGACATTTAATAATGCGTTAGTTCCATGGCTCTACTCGAGTTATTAGGGAACAAAAAAAGAATGAAGGAAATTGCTCCAAGGGAAGCCGAGAAAATGCATTTTTTTAACGTATACCGGTTTTGAACTTTGAGGGTTACATTTTCTCCAACCTAATTTTTGATTGGAATTTTGCTATTTTTGGCAATTTTCTCACGTATTATCGATAGTTTTTATTATAATAATAATATGTTATGAGTATTTTAAAGATATGAAAATTGGTGTGGAGAAAGAGGACAAAAATATAAAGGTGATGGTTTGAAAATTATGATCCTATTGTTTATATCTTTGCCGTAAATTCCGGTCAACTTTCACCGGTTGTATCTCAGGAACCACTCGTCGGAATTAAACGTTTTTTCTTTTAAAAGAAGCGTCCTGCCACTGTTTTTCGAATACCGTTTTCACAATTTAATTTGGTTTAATATTTCCCGAGATATTCTATTTGTTTTTAAGCCAAAAAATTGTTTATAATTTTAAAATATTCCTGAGGCCGCATAAATAGACCAATTTCAGTTCTGTAAAGTACATTAGATAGGTATAGTGTCTTTTTTTGAAAAAATCATAGCTATTCTTATGCATTATAATTGCAATTTTTCGGTATGGCCATTTTAAACATTTTATTAGTTTTGAAGAATAAAAATTTAAGATTTGACTTATCCACTTATTCACGGTCTTGTGGTATATTATGAACCCTCTGTATAAATCATAATTTAAATATGATGTTATTAACCTTTAGGGTATTGAACATACATAAAAACAATAGCTTATAGTTTGTATCACATGTTTATTACGAGTGAACTTGAACTATATTTGTTATGGTTCAGATAGGTATAAAAACACGCTGAGCAATCAGTATGGATATAGATATACAAATAATTATTAGAAATTAGTATGTAGTAAGGCGAGGCGCTATGAATCATTAATGTTATTGTTTAGATATTGGATACCAGTGAATAAAATATAATGTATAGTAAGACGTGTTTAGTCTTTTTAATTAATTAGAACCAGAAGGCAGTAACAACACACTATTTAATACAGTCTGTACCATGTGTGAATAAGTCGATAACTCAAAAATGCAAACTTTTCGGTATGGCCATTTTAAACATTTTATTAGTTTTGAAGAATTAAAAATTTAAGATTTGACTTATCCACTTATTCACGGATGGTACAGAATTATTGTCGTTATTATAACGACCGTAAATTTTTAATTAACAATTCAATTGTTGCTAAACTGTTCATTTAATTTCCATCGGCTTCTGGAATTATAATCTATACGAAAAGGGCTTTTACATTACCAAGTTATTTAATTATTGATTAACAATTACTTATCTAAAATTTTAGTTGAAAATTAAAAATTTTGTTGGAAAAACCCGCTTTTTACGGGGAAAGTTTTCGTCGAAGTGAATCGGAAAAAACACGTCTCTATGCAGAATTTAATTGCGGTGAATTTCTATTTGGGTGTTTTTGGTGTAAAGTTAAAACCTTTGGAGTTATAGAGCAAAAATTGAGAAAAACACGATTTTCAGGCGCCATTTTTTTTTATAAAAAAAGTAGCACACTATCTGCGGACTTTGCATACCTATATTATTGATACATACAATAATAAGATCCGATTCCAGCAATAAAATTGCTGGTAAATAACTTTTCCTTGTATTTTGCTAATTAGCCCAGAGTATAGAGATTTTTTATTAAAAAATGGACATAAAAATTTTATGGGGGTTTTGTTCCCTTAAAACTCCCAAGCTATTATGGTACCATTAGTTAAACACAATGTTTTTAAAACTTTTTTCCTCTTAGTAGTTATTCGATAAGCCAGTTTTTATCGAGATGCGGCTTCTTTTTAAATATGTAATTACATAAAAATTTAATGGAGGTTTGTTCCCTTAAAGCCCCCAAATGTTTGTGTATGTGGTACCATTAGTTAAACACAGTGTTTTTAAAACCTTTTTGCCTCTTTTGTTTCAAAATATACCTAAAAAAATGTAAAGTATAATAAAGTCTCATATTATTACCAGGTGTCTATAATCTTATTTAACCATTTACAAGTATGTGGTGGATTTTACAAATGTTCAAAATATCTTCAAAAATGTTCGTTCAAAACTATTTTATCGAAAAAGTACTAAGAGACAAAAAAAAGGGTTTAACTAGTGGTACCACAATAATAATTTAATTGAAACGTACCCTTATCCGTGCAAGGTGGGTCCAATGGGCCCGAGACGCCGATTCTTTTATCATAAACTGATAAAAAAAATTTATGGAATTTTATGCATCACTGAATTTGTTTAGAAGTATGTTTCCTTCAACATAGTCTTGAGCTATTTAAAATATTCATTATCATTGTTGAAATTATTGCGTCTAAAGAATTTTGTCACGTAAAGGGGCAACACGGGCCCGTCGGACCCTATTTGTATTTATACTAAGTCTTTGTTACAGAAGTTAAACTGGCAGTCAGGTATTGTTTTTGGTGGATTATCTAAACGACTTTTATGATTCCGGAAAACCAAAAATAAAGTCTAGACATGTAAAAACGATGTAAACATCTCTTTGGTGTGAACATCAAAAAGATGCTTACAATAGGTGTTATATCTATTCTAAATGAATTTTAAAAACTGATAATCATTGTTGGAGTGCAATAATATTGTTAGGTAAGTATCTTTACATATTTTGAAATAAATAATGCATCTGCTAAGGGCCGCTTGATATCGAGTTATTATGGACAACTAAGCTCCTAAAATTATATTGAATTACAGTGAAAGTAGATAGTGCTAATAAAATGTCCCGAAAACAATTATAAGCTGCAAAACTTCAAGATATTGCTAATAATTTATGGGATTCCTATGATAAAGAATCTCCTGAAGTAGGTGGCATTGAAAGTGACTCTGAAAATGAAGATCATCTTTCGGAAGCAAGTGAAGAGGATGATAAGCAAGTAATATTGAGAGATAATGAAGAAGAATGTGTAGCTACAAGTTCACAGATTTCAGAGGATGTAATTTTTGAAACTAAGGATGGAATTAACGTGAAGGGTTAACCACAACCGACAGGACGTATGCACAAAGTAATGTTAGTCCCTGGTCAAAGTGTAGATGATCCTGTTGATTCCTTTTGTTTGTTTGTGGACGAAAAAATTGTGAACGAAATAGTGAAGTGTACAAATAAAGAAACCTAGGAAATCCTGGGGATAGAAAACTGGACAAATTGCGACTCTACAGAGCTATATGCCTCTATTGGACTACTACTAACTGCAGGACACCTGAGTGCCAACTTCCATAATGTAGATACACTTTGGAGTAAGTTTTATGGACCTACTATATTTAAAGCTACCATGGGGTTAAAACGATTCAAAAATTTTAAAAATGATTTGTTCGATTTGACGATAAGGACACGAGGTCTGAACGAAGAAGGGACGACAAATTAGCAGCAATACGCGATGTGTGGAATCAAGTCAGCCAAAACTTTCAGAAATACCATTTACAAGGAAAACATATAACGGTAGATGAGCAACTTGTTCCGTATCGAGGTAGTCTTTATTTGGCTCCAAATGTTTATTACTTGTGAATAAATATTTTTTCTACAAAAGTTTTCTTGCCTTTCATTATTTTGTGCAAATCCTTTAGATAGATCGCACCCTCTTGGTAGACCGCATACTATAGTAGCACCTTTTTTAACCTAGATAACTTGAATTTAACTTTAATAAAAAATCAAAAAAGAATATAAGAAATATATGGGTAAATATGAATAGTACATTCAAGAACAGTAGTGGGCCCAACGGACCCGAGTTGCCCGGTTACGTAAGTAAAATGTGTTGCCCGGATAAGCGTTAAAGAAACAAAACCCCCATAAAATTTTTATGGGTTGCACAAATTTCACTATTATCTCTTTTTAAATTTTCCTGCCATAAGAATGCCACATGTCCATTTTCAATAACAACTCTCTAATAGCTTTTGATATATTGGAAAAAATCAATTTCCTCAATAAAGAAGAATCAGTCTAGAAAATAATACTGATCAAATTTAACAAGCCAAATGTGACAACTTTAGCTTTTTGTAGTGATTTTAAAGTTGACAACGCTAAAAAAATGATTAATGTTTTATAGTAGAAAAACAATGGTATAAATGTAGGTATAAGTAAAATTATTAATTTTTAAGTCCATTGTAGTAATCCGATGAAGCAACAGCCATCCTTAAATTAATGTCGTGGCTAAATATCCCAGTCGCGTTGACAACCTCTCAGAAATTAGATCAAAAAGGAATTAAGGTTCTTTCACGCACGTCCTCACAAAATGGACTAAATAATTCCTGAAACATTTTCAAAGGCAGGTCCAATTAACTATACCGATCCAATTTAGATTTCTATGGGGCTATATGGGCGTCAGGAACTGAATCGGCGACAACCGCCATGCCATGTATGATGTAATTAGCACATTATCAACTTTGGCAACTATAATTTGCCGTAAAATGATATTATCCTCAGCAAACCGAGCCCACAACTCGGGCAGCAATTAACTTAGTTTAGTTCAATTTATGATTTCAATAAGGAATCAACACTTAATTCGGTTTTGCGAGGAATATTTCAAGTTTACAGTCAATTACTTGGAACTTGAGTTTAGGTACGAAGTACAAAAGGATGGTAATATCGAGATAACGAATGGAATATGTATAAAATACAACACAGAGGTAGATACTCGATATAACTACTATCTACTGTTTTAAAATAGAAAGCTAATTTAAACGTCAAAATTAGATTTACTGTTTACCAAAAATAGTCCATTCTTTCACGGTTTTTGCTCTAAATTTAAAAAAAACCGCTTGGATTGACATGAAATTTGGCATACGTATAGCTTACATGTCAAAGAAAAAAAGTGATATTGTGCCGATGTGTGCTTTTGCCCTGGGGGTGAAAAAATATATGTCCAAAATAAGTCCGGAAATGGGTAAACTGACTAATTTTAAGTAACTTTTGTTCTATAGAGCTTTTTCGCCAAGTCAACACTTCTCGAGTTATTTGCGAGTGAATATGTTCATTTTTCAACAGAATAACCACATTTTTAGACGGTTTTTTCCAAATAACTCAAAAAGTAAGTATTTTGTCGAAAAAAACGTTCTTAACAAAAATATAGCCTATAAAAAAGTAAAAAAATGGTGTACGCGCTAGGTCTCTGGATCTCGTAGAACCAGAGTTATAGCCAATGAAAAATAGAATCATATTCATCAAATTTCAAATAGAATATTTCGACGTGAAATATCCAAAAAATTAAGCACTTTTTGGGGAAAATCCCTTATAACTTTTTTAAAGTGTTTAAAAGAAGCTTTATTTCTGTTTTTACAAAATGTTTCTAGCATTAAATTAAGGCAAATTACGCTCAAAATAAAGTTGGTCCCTTTGGTTTTTGCAAAAAAAAAATCGGGAAGACCACCCCCTAATTAGCAACTTAAATGAAATTAATCGTCACCGCTCCACAAATTATTTTACTTATGTTGTGTTTATATGGTCTGTAAGTTTCATCGACTCAAAGTGCTTATTTTTGAAAAAATTTGTTTTCAAAGTAAAATTTAAAAAAAAATAAATTTTGAAAAATATGCTTTTTTCAAAATAACTTAAAAATTTTAGATACCAAAGATACCGAGATACCAAAAATCTCGAAAAACAAAAAAGTCAGATTTGCTTTTCTGAATATCATGTATTTTTTGGTTTTTCTGTTAGACAAAAATTGATTAAGATTTGGTGTTTCTTTTGCATACATTCGTGATCAGTGACTCGTTCAACCCCTTTTAACTACAGCCCCTTCAATAATAACGACTTTGAACCGATGAAACTTACAGGTCATAGGTACACATAAACCATATATATGCACGAGTCAAGAAACTTGTGAATTCGTAACGATTAAGTTCTTTTATGATACTAATTAGGGGGTGATTTTCTCGATTTTTTTACCAAAACCAGAAGGGACTAACTTTATTTTGAGCGTAACTTGTTTAATTTTGATGCTAGAAATTGATTTTATAAAACAAAAATGAAGCTTTTTTTAAACACTTTAAATAAGTTGTAATGAGTTTTCCCCGAAATTTGCTTCATTTTTGGTTATTTCACGTTTAAGTATTCCATTTGGAATTTGACGAATATTAACCTATTTTTCATTAGCTATAACTCTGCTTCTACTAGGTGTAGGGACGTGATATATACACCATTTTTTTTTAAATTTTTTACAGGCTATATTTTTGCTAAGAATGTTTTTTCGACAAAATTCTTACTATTTGAGTTATTTGCGAGAAACCGTCTAAAAGCGTGGTTATTTTGTTGAAAAAATGAACATATTCACTGCCAAATAACTCGAAAAGTATTGACTTAGTGAAAAAACTCTATAGAACAAAAGTTACTTAAAATTAGCCAGTTTATCCATTTCCTGACTTTCTTTGGACGAATATTTTTTTCACCCCCAAAAGGGGGTGAAAACCACCCCCAGGGCAAAAGCACATATCGGCACAATATCACTTTTTTTCTTTGACTTGTTAGCTATGTGTATGCCAAATTTCATGTCAATCCAAGCGGTTCTTTAAAATTTAGAGGTTTTGCAATATTTTACCGTTAAAGAATGGACTAAAAATTTTCCTCCATAAATTATTATTATTGTTCTGAAGCTATTTCTTTGTGGTATTTATGTAATTTACTATTCTAATTGGAAAATAAGCCACAAGTTAACTGGAAAAATGATTTTTTTTGACGTTTCGACTTCTACTTCGGAGGTCGTAATCTAAATACAAAATATTAATAAATTAAACAAATTTTGTTGCTTTTATTGGAGAAAAATGGGCAGTATTTTTAGAGAGACGGCTATTGAAATATGTACTTGGGAAAACCTCAGGAAAGAAGTTTGAGGATAAAGAGACTTGGTGGTAGTCAAATGAAGTACAAGGAAAAATAAATGAGAAGGGAAAATTATATAAAAAGTGGCAAGAAACCAGATTAGACATAGATTTTCAAAACTGTATGGTCGCCCAAAAGGAAGCGAAAGTAGAAGTAGCAAAAGCTAAAGCAGAAGCGTATTCAAACCTATACGATCAACTTAATACCAGGGAAGGCGAAGCAAAAATATATAAAATAGCCAAACAGAGAGCAAAGAAAGCAAGAGATTTTAATCAGAGTAGATGTATCCGAGATGAAAATAATAAAATACTAATTCACGAAAAGGATGTCAAAAAGAGATGGATAAAGTATTTTGACAGTTTATTAAATGAAGAATTTGACAGACAGCCTGTGGAGTTAACGGAGACAGTAACAGCAATGGTTACCAGAATAACAAACGAGGAAGTGGCTCAAGCGCTTCAAAAAATAGGAAAAAGAAAGGAAAAGCAGTCGGACCATATGATATTCCTGGGGAAGTATGGAGAACATTGGGAGAGACAGGAATAAGTTGGCTAGCAGGTCCATTTAATAAAATTATGGAAGTTGGACAAATTCCAGACGAATGGAGAAGCAGTATATTAGTACCTGTCTACAAAAACAAGGAAGACATACAACAATGTACAAGCTACAGGGCTATAAAACTACTTAGCCACACCATGAAAATATGGGAGAGAGTAATTGATAGACGGATACGTGAAGAAACCGAAATATTCGATAATCAATTTGGCTTTATGCAGGGCAGATCAACAACAGATGCAATTTTCATTGTAAGGCAACTGATAAAAAAAATACAGGAATAAAGAGACCAACGCTCATGTGTTATTCATTGATCTTCAGAAAGCATATGATAGAGTCCTCAAGAGATTCTGTGGTGGGCACTCGATAAAAAGGGAGTCCCTGGGGAATATGTAAAGATTGTGAAAGATATGTATGAGGTAGTAACGACTAGTGTTAGGACAAGTGTGGGAGAGTCTGATAAAGGCTATAGCGGGATAAGATGGTCAAAAATGCCCCCGCACCGATCAGCTCCGCTACTTATTTTTTCGATAAAGGATATAAAATTATGCCCTCATGCAAATTTTTAGCTTCTCATAGGTACTAAAACGTCTTAAATCAAAAAAAGAAGAATTTTTAGGTTTTTTTTTGTGAGCGCAATTTTGCTTTAAAAAATCTGAAAAAATTTAAGAAGTTGTATCTTTTGAATACAAAACAATCCAATTTTTTAGAGTTTTGTAATGAAAAATGAGCCCAGGAAAATTTTTTGAAATTTTCAAACAATTTTTAGGTTATGATAATATGATTTGGCCAACTTTTAAAGCAGTCGGAAACAGATGATATTTCCGGGGAAGTATGGAGAGCATTGGGAGAGACAGGAATAAGTTGGCTAGCAGGTCTATTTAATAGAATTATGGAAGTTGGACAAATTCCAGACGAATGGAGAAGCAGTATATTAGTACCTGTCTACAAAAACAAGGGAGACATACAACAATGTACAAACTACAGGGCTATAAAACTACTTGGCCACACCATGAAAATATGGGAGAGAGTAATTGATAGACGGATACGTGAAGAAACCGAAATATCCGATAATCAATTTGGCTTTATGCAGGGCAGATCAACAACAGATGCAATTTTCATTGTAAGGCAACTGATAAAAAAATACAGGAATAAAGAGACCAACGCTCATGTGTTATTCATTGATCTTCAGAAAGCATATGATAGAGTTCCTCAAGAGATTCTGTGGTGGGCACTCAATAAAAAGGGAGTCCCTGGCGAATATGTAAAAATTGTGAGAGATATGTATGAGGTAGTAACGACTAGTGTTAGGACAGGTGTGGGAGAGTCTGAAAAGGCTATAGCGGGATAAGATGGTAAAAAATGCCCCCGCACCGATCAGCTCTGCTACTTAAATTTTTAGCTTCTCATAGGTACTAAAACGTCTTAAATTAAGAAAAGAAGAATTTTTAGGTTTTATTTTTTGTGAGCGCAATTTTGCTTTAAAAAATCTGAAAAAATTCAAGAAGTTGTATCTTTTGAATACAAAACAATTTTTTTAGGGTTTTGTAATGAAAAATGAGCCCAGGAAAAATTTTTGAAATTTTCAAACAATTTTTAGGTTATGATAATATGATTTGGCCGACTTTTAAATAGTATTTTTTTATGTACTTTTTGCCGTTCTTTTAAATGGCAGAGGCAGAATTTTTAATATTTTAGCAAAAAGAACGAAAAAATTGAAAAAACCGTTTTTGACTGTCTCGAGATGCATCTCGGGACAGCCAATTTTAGGATTTAGGATCCTGACTACAACAACTGAAAAAAAAACTAAAATTGTGAATTTTGTCATAAAATTTGCTATGTGGGGTTATAATAATATTTGGAACAACTTTTCCAAATAACTGTTATCGATATCTGTAACGAGAAGCAAATCGAATCGCATATCGAAAATCCACCCTGTTTTTTAGTAGGCCGCGATTAAAATTTAAAGTTCAGTTGACTATTTTAAAAATTGTGAACCATCACCCTGTATGACTGTGAAAAATTTCAAATCTGTATATATTTTTATAGCCGAAACATAGAGGTGTCTTCATCTTAAATTCGACACACTGTATCTTATCAATTTGATAATTTATTGCAACTAATATAGTATTATTTATAGATTCAAAATATACAATCAAGGTACTGACTAATCCACTAATTTTATCATAAAAAATTCAAATTGATTGCATTGAAGCATTGAACCAATTATTAATGTGTATTAATAAAAAATAATGTTTATATAATTATGTGTAATAATTAAATATAATATACTGAGTGAGTTTTATGTATGGAAACCCTCAATTATCTCGAAAATGGCGTGCACGATTTTTATGGATTGTGGTGGGTTGGGGTTATATTATAGTAATACTTACATTGTTGTCAGATCTTCCGTTTTTCTGAAAATCTAATTAACTTTCTTATTTTAAATAGAACACCCTGTATATTTTTTCCATTTTGAAGTCCTTAAGAAATACTGATTATTTTCCATGTTATATTCCCTATACCTAAAGGCCATAATTTCGGAGTTATTACTACATTTATTTAAAAAAACTTTTTAAACAAATTATAAAAATCAATCTTCTCGGCCTGCGTAGACATTACTTTACGTTCTTTGGACTATTGGGAACAAAAAAGTTCTCTTGTAATTTTTCTATAAAGTTAATCGTTTTCGAGTTATAAATAATTTAAAACTGAAAAGAAATCGAATAATTACGATTTTCAAGGTTAAAAAATACAAATCAAAAATATTATTTTTGAAACTGCCAAGTATAGAAATTCAAGCTAAAGCCTTATTTTATCAGTTACCAATAAGTAATTATTTGAGCTAGTTTCATTCTAAAATATTGTTTTTTAGTTGTTAATGCTAAAGAAAATGGTGAAAAATACGAAATTGCAAAAAATAAATTTTTCTTTAAACTCCAATTTTTATAAAATTAGGCCTTCTAAATGGGTCAATCTTCTTGAGTATATTAATAATGCAAAAATAAAAGAAATTACAGAAAGTTGAAGACCAAATTTAATTGGAAGGGTAGTTAGGGGGAGGTTTTCACTAATTTTTTCGTAGAAAAAAACAGTTACCAACCTTTTTTTGATCATAAGTCACTCAATTTTTATGCTAGAAACTTTTTGTTTTTTTCTTTTGAAAGGTCTAATTATGTCCTTGAAAAAAGTTTGTTTAAGTTTTCCTCTAAAAATGCAAAGTTTTTCCGTTATTTGGCTTTGAATATTTCAAATTAAACATTTGACGGTAAACGATAACCTTTAACATGCCGTATCTCGGTTTGTGTTGGTCGTAAAAATATTATAGGGAAAGAATTTGGTTTGTATTACTAAGAGACGTAATTTCGGTAGGTACAGTTTTTTTGATTAAATGCATATTTTTCGAGTTATTCTCAAAAAACTCTCTAAAATAGTGGATTTTTTCGTCGAAAAACTGTTACTTTCAACCGCGAATAACGCGAAAAATATTAGTTTTACAAAGAAAATGTAAAACATATTTTTTTCTTAGAATTACTTTTTACATCGATTTACATGGTTAAAATGTAATAAAAAATTCCGGCCTTCGAGATGGGGTGGCAACCACCCCAAAGGATTTAGCGTACGGCGGAAATTATCCTTGCACTATTTCCTACCTTCTGTGAAAATTTCAAGTAAATTCATGCCGGACGAAAAAATTGCGTGCCAAAATGCTTCATTTTCTCGACTAAAAGGACTTTCATTAATTTTACAATCAGCTTTTGGAGTTTAAGACAGATGATGTATTATAATGCAGATATCGGTTCCCTAAATCTTCGAGAGGCTTTCGCATTGTAGAATATGCACTGTATATATAACTCCATCTGTCGTATGTCGCCTCAAAAGCACATTTATCTGAGTTCCGCGACTTCACCTTATAGTTCATTCGACACCATTTTGATTCGCCATAAATTGAGTAATAAATTTTGCGGTCGAATTTATGGAGACGCTGGCAGGCAAAAGCAGCCAAGGAAAAGGAAAAAGTGCGCTACGCACGTATAATATATCCCGAGATTGTCGTCGTCGATAACGAATGTTACGTGATGTTTCTCGACGTTGCAAATTTGCCGAGGAAATTTATTACTCCATATGAGTAATCAAGCGTGCGTGTAGATGGCGCTGCTCTACGCAATTAGTAGGCGATGTAATTTTCTTTAAATGTCTAATAAAACAAGTTAACTTGCCGGAATCTACCCTTCGAATCTGGGCTTTTATGGTTCATAATAAATTAAACCGTTTAGTTATAAACACAACGGTTAATTTTCGTGTTGTCTTAACATCTAGGAATGGCAAAAACATTATACATCGATATATCATCGTATCATATTATGATACATCTAATAAAGATATCTATTGTTATGATCTTCTTTTTATTACTTTTATATCAATTAGTCTCAAATTAATTATTTAATCAGTTATCTAATTGTCGTAAATCATACAAAAAAATTAAGAAAAAATCTCAGGGTGCCTTTTTATAATACAAAAAAATATCTAAATTATCTTATGTTATACTTATCTTCTCTCGTGGTTTCAGTAGGTATCTCTTAGTTGGTTATTATCGGAAGAAAAATAGGAAAGGGAAATAAATAGAAATATAAAATAAGCATACAGAAATATCTTTTATTATCAAAATCAATACTGTAAAACAAGCTAAACAAACAAATTTAGGTATTCGCAAAATTACTTATACTTCCTATTTAATTTTTGAAATATTGGAATCTTAATTCATATGCTTTTACTCAATATTTTAGTTTCCGAACATAAACATATCTTTCACATAAATTGACTGACCTTTTGCTTCACTCACAATAATATCTCCTCTTGACCCAAACAGCTCTCCCTTGTTGACTATGTTAGGCTACCCATCAAAGCCCTCTCCGTTCTCAAGCTTCAATCCTACAGCATACCAGCACTAATTCTCCAAAAAACAACGAGCCAGTATCAAACAAACACTGGTACTTGCTTTTTAACTATCCACGGAAACTTTGACTACTCTTCCGGAATGCCGGTCACATAATAATTCGTCTTTCCAAAACTATCTGAAAATTCAACCTTTTCTCCTTCCCATTCCAAATTGCCAAACCAATCAGAGACATATCTTCTTCCCCATTCTTTTTTTCATTCCAAAAAACCCACGCCTACTTTCAAAAATATTCCTACCATCATAATAATTACTTTCGGGAAATTCTACAAAATTTACTCGGGGTTAAACAAAAAGAGATTAAAATTCCAAATTTTCTTTTACATTATTTTCTAAAGATATCATTACCTGTGGCTTTTGGCCTCGTGCATAACAAAGCACCGTTATAATCTCCAAATACCCTGAACAATTATTGTCTATTCATATCACTTTCAGGGAAAAAACTCATTAACGATAACCCACTTCTTAAAAACTACTTATAATAAATAGTTACAAATCAATATACAGGGTGTATCAAATTTATGTGCCCGCGTACGATATATATCGGAAAAAATATATCGATATATGTAATTAATTATTTCGATATACACTCAAGTGCAAAAAAATCGATCCACTTAAAAATTTGGTCAATTTGATGTCACGAATTTCCTAAGCCCGTTGTCTTAGCCTTATTCATTAACAATATCGCTGTAATAATATTGTTGCTAGACAGGTAAATTGTCGTTGTATACTGGGTGTACGAATCAAACTATGTCTTTTTGTCAAAGTTCGCATCACCCTGTGGACTATTCTAGCATTTATAAAATACTGAAATTAAAACCCAACTATAGCCTCAGGTCTTCTTAACATTCGGTTTTTAGATTCATTCCCTTATGTTGTATGTTGGATAATAAAAAATTTAGGTTCTTTAACAACTGGCCACGTTCGTCATAAGTACAGGGTGTTTCTAAATAAGTGCGACAAACTTTAAGGGGTAATTTTACATGAGAAAATAAGGACAGTTTGCTTTATAATCATATGTCCGCAAACGCTTCGTTTCCGGGATACGGGATGTTCAATTTTTTTTACAAACTGATGATTTATTTATTGATTTAAAACCAGTTGAGATATGCAAATCAAATTTGATGGGTTTTAAGAAGTAGTTATTGCACATGTTTTGATATACAACTAAGAATCTAATATTCACCATTGGCGCTCAAACCGGTATTATGACCGATCATATTACCCGTATGCACGCCAATGGTGAATATTAAATTCTTAATTGTATGTCAAAAAATGTGCAATAATTACGTCATAAAACCCACCAAATTTGATTTGCATATCTGAACTGGTTTTAATGCAATAAATAACTCATCAGTTTGTAAAAAAAATGGAACATGCCGTACCTCGAAAACGAAGCGTTTGCGGACATATGATTATAAAGCAAACTATCCTTATTTTCTCATGTAAAATTACCCCTTAAAGTTTGTCGCACTTTTTTAGAAACACCCTGTACTGATGACGAACATGGCCAGTTGTTAAAGTACCTAACTTTTTTGAAGTTATACTTTTTTACATGCGTAATGACGGTGAAATTTTATATGGTAAAACCTAGCGACCGGGCGCATGCGCATTATAACTTTGTTCTGATTGGATGTTCAAATGACATGACAAAAATTATCCAATATGGCAGCTGTGGCACAGCTGTGGGACTGTGGTTTGGTTATAATGTATGCTTGTTGCGTTTTAAAATTTGTAGGAAAAGAAACAACAAACAAAAAGTTAGTTAATGGTTATACTGCCTTTTTAAATAGTTTTCATATTATATTTTTGGACTTATTTACATAGAAGAGATGATTGTTGCATGCCAATGTGAAAGCTCATCAAACTGTGACTAGTATGAGTGCCGCAGATCTCGCTTATTCAAAGCTAAAGAATCTTTCACTGGTAAGTGTTTTATAAATAGTTGATCAAATTTTGTTATGATATTTGAACATAGCCACTTTGCACAACGCAAGTGATTGCGAAATTTATTAGTCGTTATACGGGCTCCGATACCTACCCTGAACCTACCAAAATACATAAGTAGTATGTAATACTTTTATTTACATAATTTGATTACCATCAAAATTTCTATCAATATTCACCTAATATATTGTTTTCTTACTCTATGTTTTGTTGTATTTTTTCAATTCTAAATCATTTCAATTCAAAATCAAAATAATTTGATTTACATAATAGGTCTGGATCCTGCGTATGAAAAAAAAGTTGATTAATAGCAAGCTGAAAATTTGTTAATAGCTTAAGGGTGTCTAGTCGGGTAAACTTTGATATATGGGAACACTAGAACAGGGTCAGTTTTAATTGTGGAACAGGTTAAAAATTTGGAACGGTCACACCACGAAAACGGCATATTTATTTTCTCCGACAGAATAGACTTAAACTCTCCGAACAGAGATTAAACTCTCATGCAAAAATCAGACTGCTATTTATCACCTGTCATAATTCCTGTCATTTGACATATTCTACATGTTCCACTCATTGAAACGCTCATTTTGTGATAAATAGCAGTCTGATTTTTGCATGAGAGTTTAATCTCTGTTCGGAGAGTTTAAGTCTGTTCTGTCGGACAAAATACATGTGCCGTTTTCGTGGTATGACCGTTCCAAATTTTTAACCTGTTCCACAATTAAAACTTTCCGTGTTCCCATATATCAAAGTTTGTCCGACTAGACACCTTTAAGCTATTAACAAATTTTCAGCTTGCTATTAATCAACTTTTTTTTTCATACGCGGGATCCAGACCTATAAGTTAAAAATGTCAAAAGGTTAATCTGTTTAGTTAGACGATCTTCGCACATAATGACAAGCTGTCTCTGGGGCGAAGTTTTAATGCGAGTGAATCCCAATACAACGCAAATACCAGCCGCGTGGTAAGTTGGTTCGAATCCCAATAGAAACTTTTATTTTTTATTTTTTTTTTATATATTTTATGATTGTAAGTATATTTATTATATAATTTTATTTTCAGAAAATACGTATTTAGTTAAAAATTTTTCCGACAATTAATGTTCAGAAATCATTTGTGACATTTTTAATGTGTTTGTGTGTGTTTTATTTTTTTATTATTTTAATTTTTGGCACTGTTTTAATAAAAATGTTTGAGAAGTAATAAGTGTAAATTAATTTAATATTTAAATAAAATATAAATAACAAGTATATTAATTTCGTTTATAATCATATAATCATATAATAGAAGTATAACTTCTTACGTGCGTACAAAGTACACACACATTCTTTTTTTTATTACCCAACATAAGCCAATGAATAAAAGAAAACCGAATGTTAAGAAGACCTGAGGCTATAGTTGGGTTTTAATCTCAGGAAATTATAAATGCTAGAATAGTCCACAGGGTGACGCGAACTTTGAGAAACAAACACAGTTTGATTCGTACACCCAGTATACAATGACAGTTTACCTGTCTAACAACAATATTATTACAGCGATATTGTTAATGAATAATGCTATAAGAAGTGGATCGATTTTTTGCACCCGAGTGTATTATTGGGCAATAAAAACTTATACTGAAATGATGGCATTTCCTGAGGTAAAATATTCCGGAAGAAAAATGAGCCTCCGTTCGGATCTCCGGGTGAGGACTATCTCAGGGGGAACACCATTACAGGTTAGAAAAATCAGGATAGGGTCTTAGAATCTTGGTAGTCTTACAGGTAAGAGTCTGGAGTTAGTGGATGCGCTCAAACGAAGAAGAGTTCAAATTGATTGTATTCAAGAAACTAGGTGGAAAGTACAAAGGGCGAAAGAACTAGGTGAAGGATAAAAATTGTGGTATGTAGGGAGTAGTAACACTAGAAATGGAGTTGGTATAATTGCTGATAGTGAAATGAAAGATAACGTAGTAGACGTTGTAAGAACGAGTGATAGAATGATCTCAGTGAAATTTGTAATTGATAAAGAGGTATTGAATGTTGTGTGTGTGTATGCTCCCCAAACAGGTCTGGGTGAGAATGAAAGAAAAGCTTTCTATGACCAATTAGGAGACGTACTGAGTAATATTCCAGCAGAGGAGAAAGTTATAATAGGAGGTGATTTCAATGCACATGTGGACCAAACCAAGACAGGATATGAAACAATGCATGGGGAATTAGGCTCTGGAACTAGAAATGAAGCTGGAGATGACATGCTTGAATTAGCAACAGCATTGGATATCGCCATTGTTAACACATTCTTTAAAAATAGAGAACATCAACTTATTATCTTCAAAAGTGGACAACATCAATCCCAAATAGACTACTTCATGATAAGGAAAGAAGACATACGTGAATGCAAGGACTGCAAGGTAATAATTAGTGAGACAGTAAGCCAACAACGTAAGCTGCTTGTTCTGGACATCGAAATAAAAAGCGAAACTAAACAAAAATATCGGAGAGGACCACAAAAAATGGCTGCTAAAAGATGAGAAAGAAGGTCTATTCAGAAGAAGAATAGTAGAAAAAATATGTTAAAACCTGAAAAGAAAGCCCTAATACAATTTGGAGAAAAATGGCCAGTAGTATTAGAGATACTGCAAATACTTGGGAAAACGCCAGGAAAAAAGTTTAAGGATAAAGAGACTTGGTGGTGGTCAAAGGAAGTACCACTTATTACCAACGGTATTACTTAGTTACGAACCACATAATGCTATACTTACACTATGTAATGTTATACTATGTGCCCGCGCGGCCATATAGTATATGTCTCCAAAGTATGCCAGTAGTACGGTCTCATTTACGTATTCAGAATTATTTTTTGCCATCCTTTATTGAAATTTAGCGTATTCCTTGTCATACGTTTATTTAGATTTTTCGGTAACAGATTTTCAGTCGCTTTTTGAATTTTTTAACTATTTCTTCAGAAATATCGAATTTCTCTTGCATTATAACTTTTTTTGACAATGTCACATAGAAAAACTTTGTTTATATTAATAACAAATTGCTAACCAACATCACTTTCCTAGCAACGGTACTAAATACCTGCTGCGATACAATATTACTTCTAATTAATATAAAATAAAATTAAAACTTTAATTGATGCAATAAACCGGTATGGCCAAAAATGTCTGTATGCGCAACGTGCATTATTAGATATTTATACCATCGGGCGACATATAAACTCTCAGGCTAGAGGCCCTCGAGTTTATAAGCTTTCGCCCTTATGGTATAAACATTTATTTAATGCCCTTAATATAAATAACTATTATATCAAGTATTTTTATTACAATTTTTGAACGTAGGACCAAGATAACACACCATGCAATATGTAGGACAATATGGGTGTGAAATTATATAAAAATTAACTAATCAACAGAAAAAAAATCCAATGGTTAGTAATTATTTTTCACGGTTTCATTAATGGTACATGTTGGAGAGGGGGGACTTTTTGATAAGACCTTGTATTTTGTAGGACAAATATTTTTTCGATTAATTGAGATAAGTATCTTGAGAATTAACAAAAAAAAAAGAACCGTTAGTAATAAATTTCTGAAAATCGTCGTATTTCACCCCTGCTACCTGTTAGCTACCACAAATAAAAATTGCAGTAAGGATAAAAGTTGGGCTTCTCGTCAAAATGAAGCTAATCAGGGAAATTAGCTTGTTCGTAATAAATGATGAAAATGGGCCTGGGATCTAAATATCCTTCGCCAGGTAATGAAAGCCGATTGATATTATTAGTTAGAATAAATAATTATATATCACTGGAATATATATGCAATATATCACTGGAATTCTGAATACAAAGAATCATGCCGATTGCCTAATGAAGCTTCAATATATACTGCCGAATTATCAGCTTTATTACCTGCGTTAAAATATATAGCCTCTGTTGGTATGGACAATTATATCATTTTCACCGATTGTAGAAGTATTGTGGACAAACTCACTTCTATCCAATCGACAAGAAATCTAAACCACATTGAGATAGAAATTAAGAGTCTATATTATGATATTACTTCCTCGGGCAGTTCAATTATTATTTGTTGGGTTAAAGGACATTCTGGAATATTTGGAAATGAAGAAGTCGACAAATTAGCTAAATCTGCATCTTTAACCAAACGAAACATAAACAACATACTTCTACCAGTAACCGATATAGATAATATCAGTAAAAACCATTGCAAACAAAATTGGCAACGTGTATATAACCAAAGTACAACGGGAATAAATTTTAGAAATTGCCAACCACTAATTCCCAATGAGAGATGGTTTAAACAAGACTCAAATAGGCTATTTATACAAACAATAAACAGAATGAGGTCAAATCACGCACTAACCCCAGCATACAAACACAGCATAGGTATCAGTGCTAACCCATATTGCGCCTGTGGTGGAATGGGAGATCTACAGCACCTCATATTGGAGTGTGGACAGTACACACAAAATATTAAAGTAATGTATGAAAAGTTAATTGATCTAAATTGTCCTTTATCTGTCAGTTTAAACGAAATTATTTTTCCAAAAAGTAAGCAGACGTTACAATGTCTATACGAATATGTAACGTCCTGTAAATTTAAATTTTAAATAGGCTTAGATAATAAAATTAAAAATTTTAAAAATATCACACAAAGTTGAAAAATTTATCCATTAATATATTATAACACCCTGTAAATTTAGATAATAAGTAGGCTTAGATATTAACTTAAAATTGTTATTGTAATACCATACAAAAAAAAACAAATAGTCTGGCTAATTGGCTATGTCAAAGTCATTAATAATAAAAAAAAAAAATAATTTTTATAAATATTATTTCTACAGTACACAATAACAAAGCGAAATATCTCTGGTAAATAATGGTGCTTAGCTTTGCACTGTACAAAAAACATGGCCATGATGAAAAGTCATATTCTAATGTTTTGGCAATGTTCTGACGTCACAAATCTTGAATGACGTAAGCGTATTTTTGTAGTAAAAAAACTATGACAAAATTTCCCCTTTTATTGATAGTACAGTGGAACCTCGATCAGTCGGATTAATCGGGACCGCGGCCGATCCGGGTTATCGAAAAACCGGGTTATCCGGAGAATATGGTAAAAATTAATAAAATACATATAAATAAAACAAATACACACAACAATTGCAAAAACATGAAATACATAGGTATGCTCAGTGCACAGTACTTCTAAATTACGTACAGTTGTATACAGTATTGTTTATTTCTTGGTAAAAAACTCAGTCAAAGTGAAAAAATGTTTGTTTGATCCGATGAAAATCGGTCCGGGTTAGCCGGACTTCCGGGTTATCGGAGGCCGACTTATCGGGGTTCCACTGTATACCATAGTAAATCATGAAGAAAATAAGGGTAAACTAAAAAAATATTTTTAACTTTAGAAGGTGACATTTTGATAGGAAATTTGATTTTGAACAACTTTTCTCCACATGTATATGTAAGAAAAGTGCATGGAATTCGCCTTAATGCACTCTAGTGTATTCTAATTCACCCCTTTCTCAAAAACGCACCCATTTAAATGGTAGCACTCAGCCAAGGTTCATAAATAGACAGGTTGCATGGTAACTTTCCACCAATCAGCGTCGAGAATCTAATGGCGGGAGTGACGTCACCCAGAATGCTGGATTCAAATTCATTCACTTCACTCATTGAAATGAACTCGGAAAGTAGGAATGTATTGAAAATGTGTATATTTAAAAAAATACGTTTGGATTTTTAATGACTATTTATTTCATATATTCTTTAAAAAATGTGGTAGATACCTGTAGAGTTACAAAAATCATGGAATATAATTGCAATTAAATATATGCAGTAGAATAGCATTACTACTTAATTAAAGCAGAAGGAGATTCTTTCTTGTGTATATATGGGACTAAATCATTCAAATATCCTAGGTATATTAATAATGGGTTGAATACAATTTACTTTTTTAAATGATTTTGAGTAGGTATATAATAATTTTGAATTGGGGATAATGCATGTAGTACATTATTACAAATTCCTCCTAAGATGTAAACCATGGTGAAAAAGAGATTCAACTAAAGATTTATGTATCAAAATTAGTAGTTTTCCCTTAAGTTTAACATAAGAGCATCTGATTACGTTAGGTACTGGATTATAATATCTAAAACTATTAAAACATTATGATTCCATTCAATAGGTACCTGTGAAGTTTTACATTAACAGTAAATTATAAAAAAATACAATTTCAGTGCAATAAAGGGAATTTTCCCCATTTTATATATTCATTTAGTTTATTCAAACGATCTTCAGATGGCTGCAATATTGGTTATAATTTTATATGAAACAATTACATAATAGATCTATTATCTATAGACTTAATTAGATATATTGTTCAATAAGTCTAAGCAAATTGTAACCTACACAGATGATGTAAACTTGATGTGAAGAACCGCAAGAGACATTACAGAACTGTAATGTCTCTATACAAGAATGCCCTTTACTATACAATACAGCAGAAAGAAAATCCAGTAAGTAAGTAGGTACTTAATACAACCACATTAAAATGTATCTTAACACTTGTAAAAGAGTTTTGGGTTTAAGTTATTATACTAAAAACACTTAATGATATCTATAGATACATTATATCTCAAGATATAAACACAAATTAAAACACTAACGATATTTAATAACAAAATATAGCCTCCAAACTACGTATCCTATTATGTTTACAAACAATTCGTAAAATTGATCGTCTGGGTGACGTCACGATGACAATATTTCATTTGTCAATGTCAAAGTTACCATACAACCTATGGTATAGGGACCTTGGCACTCAGCGGTTTTTTCATATTTGCGGGTCCTTTGGAAATATGAAATAATCATACTGCTTTAACGGTGTAGTTCCCTTTTGCTCATTTTTTTGACATATTCAGTGGCCTAATATTCAAATTACAGTAGGTAATAAAACTTTCAGAGACATTACTAGAAAAATCTAAGGTCATGGCCCATAAAAATCAACATACTGCTATTTTTATATACTTAGATAAAGGATTGACTTATATTCGCAGAACGGAAATATACAAAACAACATTTTTTATTTTCAAAATATTGTAGAATCAATAGCTAATATAAATCTCGCGACGAAATCAAGATGTTGCTGATATATTTATAGTGTAATATAAACAACTTTTTCTCCAGATCTCCCCTTTTAATCTCCAAAAATTCCTATCAGACGATAACGAATGAGTATCTATTTTTGAAAAGATTACAACTCCATAATACTATCTACTTCCTCCTTTTATTATTCAAATGGATTGCCACTTTCTTTTATTTATTGTTACGGCAATGGCGCATCCCCTTTTTTTGTCGTTTAAAGATAAGTTCGATGTTTACATTTCTTTTCGATTTGCGTTGCCTATCGCCCGTTCGTGTTATTTATTCGCTTTTACTTTAACGGGTTTTCTCCACTTGGAAGTATCATTAACGAATTGCTAGGGTCTTCGATCGCTACAGACTGAGATATGATGATTTAGAAATAGTGTTTAAGTTTATTATAGGTCTGGTTTTTCCATTTTTTTTTTCTAAACTCGATTCAATTTGATAGCTCGATTGAAAGCAATTAGTATTTAGTTTCATGTTTTAAAAGAATAATCAGTCTATCTTATAGTAGAACCATCGTGTGTGCATTAGTAGTATAGTATAGTTGATCCAAAAGATGGCATAACCCAGACATCCAAAGTGAAAGTTATCCTTCAACACCAAATTGTTCTATATGGTCCACACAATGTCCAGAAAAAAGTCATACCATTTTGAGCGTCGGGTTTGGGGGGGAGAGGGGGAGAAATCGGTAAATTCGTAGTTTTTTAAGTTTTTCGCCAATATTTCTAAAACTATGCGGTTTAGCATGAACAACCCTCTATACAAAATTGTTCTACATTAAATTTGAAATAAAAAAGGCTCTATGCATAATCTTTCTAAAATGAATGGTTCCAAAGTTACGGAGGTAGTATAGTATAACTGGTCCAAAAAAGGCCTAACCCAAACATCCAAAGTAAAAGTTTTCCTCCAACACCAAAATGTTCTATATGGTCCACATATTGTTCAGTAAAAAGTTACACCATTTTGAGCGTCCGGTTTGGGAGGTAGATGGGAGAGAAGTCGGTAAATTAGTAGTTTTTTTTACGTTTTTCGTCAATATTTCTAAAACTATGATTTAGCGTAAACAATGTTATATACAAAAATGTTCTACATGAAATTTAAAACAAAAAACGTTCTATACATAATTGTTACAAAATCAACGGTTCCAGAGTTACGGAGGGTGAAAAGTCGAGGTTTTCGATACTTTTTATATATTTTGGGCAATATTTATGATATAACTATACCAAAAACCCAGACATCCGAAGTGAAAGTTATCCTCCAACACCAAATTGTTCTATATGGTCCACATAATGTTCATAAAAAAGTCACACCATTTTGAGCGTCGGGTTTTGGGGGGAGAGGGGGGAGAAATCGGTAAAAATAAAAAGTATCGAAAACCTCCACTTTTCAACCTCCGTAACTCTGGAACCGTTGATTTTATAACAATTATGTAGAGGTCCTTTTTTGTTTTAAATTTTATGTAGAATATTTTTCTATAGAACATTCCTTACGCTAAAGCAGAGTTTTAGAAATATTGACGAAAAACGTAAAAAAACTACTAATTTACCGACTTTTGCCCCATCTCCCCCCCAAACCGGACGCTCAAAATGGTGTAACTTTTTACTGAACAATATGTGGACCATACAGAACAATTTGGTGTTGAAGGAAAACTTTTACTTTGGATGTCTGGGTTAGGCCTTTTTTTGGACCAATTATACTATAGGTACTACCTCCGTAACTTTGGAACCGTTCATTTTAGAAGGGTTATGCATAGGGCCTTTTTTATTTCAAATTTAATGTAGAACAATTTTGTGTAGAAGGTTGTTCATGCTAAACCGCTTAGTTTTAAAAATATTGACGAAAAACGTAAAAAACTACGAATTTGCAGATTTCTCCCCCCTCTCCCCTCCAAACCCGACGCTCAAAATGGTGTGACTTTTTTCTGAACATTATGTGGACCATATAGAACAATTTGGTGTTGGAGGATAACTTTCATTTTGGATGTCTGGGTTTGGGTCTAACTATACCATACTATAGGTATTCACTTCCAAAAAACTCACATTTGTAAAGCTACGTAGTACAGTATAATGACAATGTACTTGAGATACAACTGTGAAAAGCAATAGAAAGGGGAAAAAAGTACGTTAATTATAACTAGCGATATTGATTTGGATATTTTTCTGTCAACAGTGAATTCCAGATTGAAACATTTAGTTTTGTTATTCATAAAAAAATAAGCAAAAATTACATTGGCTTGTGGGCTTATTTAGCTACTGCTACTGCAATCAAAGATGGGCCACTCTCCACTAAGGATTCTTTACTTTTGAATAACCTCGAATTTATTTTACTGACTGCTTTACTACACTATTGACTGCCACTATTAACTACTGCTGAAGAAATTGATATCGAAAAAGGTGTACTGAGCCACCCAAGCACTGCACTAATGCCCTTGTGGGCTAAATAAACGCCGGTATGGCTTCTCTTATTGGGAGCATTTTTTTAGTCCAAGATCTGAACAAAAAGTACAGTGAAATCTTGTTATCTAATATCATTTCCCAGGCAGTTGCATACCGCATGATTATTTCAACCAATTAACACAACAACACAACAAAACACTAAGGAGTTCTTAATTATTTGACTATGAAAATTCCCAGTAAAAACAAAATACTCAGGCCACGAGTTGTAAGCATTATCCATTTAATTACTATTGTGGTGGAATGTCTCACAGCACGGTTTTTGATGTTTTTGATGTCCTAAAATATGTATCAGCTTTTCTTTTAATCGTAGTCTCCCAGTGCATCTGATTCAAACTAAACTTTGCCGTCTCTGGCCTAAAGGAACTACCCCATTTAAAATCATTTTCACAAAATCCAGTTACTCGTGTTCAAGTCATTTTACTTTTTCCAAAGTTCTCGCTAACGCTCTCAGAAAAGCGCAACTCCCATACTAATTAGAAAATTAATAAAGGACAGGCACAAAAAAATTTTTGTCCTAAAAGTTATTACCTGAAGTTAAAAATGTGTCAAGAACAGCTAAACTGCGACTGTAAAAGACAGTAATCAGACCCACAGTGATATATTATGTCAGCGAAAGATGAATTATTATGAACCAGCAGAAAGAAAGAAAACAGGAGAGATCTTGTAGCCCACAAGGTGTTAACAATAATATGAACAAAGGCTCCGTTTCTCAGAATCGGAAGAGGTGAGGGGTGGTTCGTTGTATCTTTTTTACTACCTCAGAAATAGAAATAAAATTGAAGAAAAAGAAAATTGAATATGACAGCTAATCGAGCTAAACTATAAATGTAGGAAAATAAAACGAAAAAACAAGTTAGAAACAATTTGCCGAAAAGTGTGCCACTTAGTCATTTCTTAGAGACACAAACTACAAAAATCAAAATACAAATATAAGCACGTGAAAAGTAACAACTAACAAATAGCAATCGCAAGTACCTTATTTAGTCTTACTCAAATTTCTCTTGTCCAAAAGACGGGAAGATTCATCATTAATAAATAATAAACAATACAAATTGTCATACTGCACTAACTGACTACCTGAAGAAATAAAAATAAGGCAGCCAAACTTTTCTGTCCACAGTGACCTCCAGATTGAAACATTTAGTTATGTTATTCATGAAAAATAAGGAAAACTTATATTGGCTTGTTTGCTTATTTAGCTACAGCTACTGCAATCAAAGATGGCTCATTCTGCACTAAGAATTTTTTACTTTTGACTAACCTCGTAATTATTTTATTGACTGCTTCACTACACTATTGACTGCTTTACTACACTTGACTGCTACTACTATCTACTTCAAAAGAAATTTCTATCGGAAAAAATATACTCAGACACCCAAACTTTGTAGTAATTTCCATATGGGCTAAAAATAAGCCGGTATGAATTTTTTATTGGGAGGATTTTTCTAGTCGAAGATATGAACGGAAAGTCCAGTTAAATCTCATTATCGAATATAACGCCTAGTGAGAACAATAGTGGCGAAACTCGAAAATTAACGTTTTTGAGTTAAGTCCATCAATCGGCATCTAAATATGCCCTATTTTATGTGCAATATCGGCTAACAATTATTTAATTTTCTTATTACTAGAGGGCGCCTACAAGTCTTTATGGTATTGTGAATTTGTTAAATATTTTGATGCATTAACGACGAAAGCACGCCAAACTTTATAATCCGGTCAACTTAGACATCAAAATGCTTGGCAAATAACAAAAATTGCCGGAGAGCCAAATTTTGGTGGAGAGCTAGGGTATACCATAACAAATAAAGTTTAAAAAGTCCACATCGATCCCATGTGTGCGTCAAAAGTTATTCGGGGTCAAAGGTCAAAATTTGAGATTTTTTGGATTTTTTTCGAAAATGGTAAGTTTTATCAAAAAAAACCTCAAACCAAAGTTGTAGATCTTAACATTCTCTACAAAAATTGTCCTTACAATTTTTTTCCTAAGAGTTACCAATCCTGAGATATTGCGATTTTAAAAGTTACTTTATATATTATATGCACATATAAGCCACGTATATACATATGTGGCCCTTAAGACAAGTATAAATGACTATTTGTGTCTCTTTTATATAGTATGTATATTATACTATTCTGAAAATATTTCTTCAAAAGGTAATCAGTCCCAAACTGAATTTACTCTATCCACGTGGCCTTGAAAAACATTTGGCTATACCATTGTTTAATAAAGAACAGATTGTCTATTATAGGCAATGGCTGCAGTATTGTCCGTAGCTCTGGTTCATAATATTATCTGTTTCTTTTAGTGCTAAAGGTTCAGTTCAAGTGAATATAAGTACTTATTACAAGCGTCTACCATTTAGTACCGTTACCGTTATTTGTACAATTTTATAGTTTTAAAAATGTCTCAGTTTTGCTTTATTTGCAATAAACTTTTAAGTGAAACTAAAACAGTTGTGGTTGATCGTGGAATGCCAAATTTAATCAAGGCTAGTGTCGAGAGAGGTGGTGAGTTTATTGAGTACTATTTAAGAACTCAAAAATCCGTTACACTACACGTGAATTGCAGAAAATCATTCGGAAAACTTCAATCGCTGCAGTGAAAAGACAACGTGAGGAGGAACAGGCTAGTACTTCAAAAGTAAGTCCACCTCATATTAGAACGCGAGTAAGTAAATCACATTTTTGTTTTAAAAAATACTATTTATTTTGTGGCAATGAAGCCAATGAAGAATCTGAGATAAAGAAAGCACAGCATCTTCGAAAAATAATTCGTAACGTGACCACACTAAAATTTAAAGAATTCCTGTTGAAATTAGCTAAAGATCGTTCTGATGATGTTTCGAAGGCTGTTCTTGAACGTATTAATTTTGACGTCCTCCACAAGATGAAACTGTAATCTCTGCGATGGAGAAAATGTTTCAATTCATAGAAACGAGTGATGATTGCCAGTTTTCGTTGGATGAATTAAGGAATGTTTGTCAAGATGTAGTTTTAGATGACAGAGCTATAAAAATACGATTGAAATTGAAGTATGGTAGTAGAATTATTATTACAGAAAAGCCTGGAAAATTAACATTTATTTGTTTTATTGACAATTACCAAGATATTTTAAGTCAAGTCTGGTCTGATAAAAAAGACAAGCGGTTAAAAACTTTGAAAGCCGCAGCAGCAATTGTTCGTGAAGATATTCAATCTTGTGTTTTCGATAATACTATGTACCCCCCACCAGGTAGAATGTTCGAGGATATAAATAACGATATTCCCGAATCATTGTCATATTTTTTGGAACAAGTCATCTTAAAAAACAAGCGTCATAATTTAGATCATCTAAAATTAGTTTGTACGAATATTAGCCACTGCATCATGACAGCTGTTCGGCCTAGAATCTTTAAATCTAAACTACAGCTGGGTCTTTCTCTTTTTTTAAGTTTTTGAACATCCAGCAAGAGGAAGAGGAAGAAGATGAAATCGAAGAAGACTTGAATGTTTAAGTAGACTTTCAAGAATATGAATCTGATTAAAATAACTAAAGAAATCAAAACAATAGTTAACCTAATAATCAGTAGCAATATCAATAATCAATATCAATAATAAGGTAATATCTAGAACTTGACCGGTATTGTTTCCTTAAATTATCCTAAAATTGTCAAAACAGTTAGTGGAGTAGGCCTACAAGGGAAACCACGGTAAAAAAAAACGCGTCGAGTACACTACCTCACAGGTGGTGTGGAAACGTGTGCATATCATGTATAATGTGACTCTTTGAATCGCGATATCTCAGGAATGGCAACTCTTAGGAAAAAAATAGGAAGGACTATTTTTGTAGAGAATTTTAAGATCTACAACTTTAGTTTAAGGTTTTTTTTTGATAAAACTTACCGTTTTCGAAAAAATCCAAAAAATCTCAAATTTTGACCTTTGACCCCGAATAACTTTTGACGCACACATGGGATCGATGGGGACTTTTTAAACTTTATTTGTTATGGTATACCCTAGCTCTCCACCAAAATTTGGCTCTCCGGCAATTTTTGTTATTTGAAATGTCTATATAGACCGGGTTATTATATCAATACTGGCGAATCTGTAATTACGCCGTGCCTACATGTATTTGAAATATTTGGTATTTTATTAAAGATAGTAGTACAATGTGCAATAGTGGCGAGTGAGCACTTTTGTCTGTGTGGTCGTTTTTGCTTTTGTGTTCTTTTTAAAAAACTTTTTACAGAGAAACTCAGTTTCAATCGTTCTTAGGTACTTAGAAATAGCAAATCAAGAAAGCGTCTATTCACTTTGGATCAGTATTGATTAATCTCAAACTATCGAGAACCAATATTCATTTCTAAAAAGAAGTCTTACAAAATAAATCAATTCCTTCTACCCACAATCATTTCTTTAGTAGTTTGAAATACGAAACATACGTGAGTGAAATGATGAATTTAATTTTACTATTCATAGTTCTTTTGCTTACTTTTTATCTTTTATAATGTTAATCGTTTTCATAATTATTACTTAAGATCTTATTTTGTTATTTTTCTATTGTACTTTAGTTTCATTTTGCGCATAACTGGTGTGTACAATAAAATATTTTATTTGATACGTTTAATTTATTTTTAAAAGTAAATTTTTTAATTATTTAAAACAGAAACTAAAGTGTTGTAGTATAGTAGTATTAAAGTATAGTGGCGAAACATCAAATTAAACACCTTCGATAATGCAATAATGGCGTAACGCAGAAAAAAAATCAAAAATAAATACAATATCCATCTTTTCTTCAAATAAAATTACTTCTACTAAGTGGTTTACATATATAGAAAGCACATTATTAGAAAAATTTTGCAAAATGATTACCTATAAGTCAGTTATACTGTTTAGCAGTTTCATCAAAACTTCAAATACGATTATCTCTAAATGTTCATTTTGAAGTTTCGTCACTATTGTTCTCACAAGGCGACAATCCCGGACAATCACATAGCGCGTGATCATTTAAACCAATCAAGACATGAACACAACAAAACACTAAGGCGTTTTTAATTTTTTGAATATGAAAATTCCCAGTAAAAACAACATACTCATGATTCAGTCAATTTGTACTCTACGCGCTCCCTAGTGGGAAAGTTTTGGGGTAGTTCTGATTTCTTTCATTATATATGGATTTTGGGCTGCTGAATACGAATATGAGGTTTGCGGATAAAATTTCTTGCCGGAACATTGAAAAAATCGCGAGAAAATCGAAAAGTTTCAGCTTTTTTTCGCTTTTTTGCTGAAATCTCGAAAACTATTAACTTTTAGTAAATGGTCTGTTGACAGAAATTAAAGTACTTAAAATTATCTACAAACATCACTATTTACATTTTTTTTCAGACGAACGGTTCGGTGTAAAGTGCACGTTGAAAATTGCCAATTTTTAACGGTCTCGGCAAAACCCACATTTTCCATTCCAAAACTTTAGGTTTTATATATTAGAATGCTGTCATTTGATAAATTTCTCCTAGTTTTCTGTACAAAATAATAAATGTTAGTTCATAATATGAATATGGTATACCTCTTCTCACAGTTTCCATGAATCCATTCCATCCTAAAATACCGAGAATATCTCTGCTTTTCCCTTAGAGCCACAGAAGATCAGACACAGATGGAGTCACAATTTCAGTTGGTGTGAACATTACCTTCGGATCTTGATTTCTGATAAACCTTGAGCTTTTGTCCTTTCAAAATGTATTAGTTGAACAGCTCTCCGACTTTCATAAACCTCAGGTGCGGGTTTAGTTTTTAGCCGAGGAATGGATTGGTTAGGAGCTATTGCATGTTTTGGTGCAATACAAGAAATGCCACCCATGACGTAAAAAGTGTGGTATCCGTCGATTGTATGTACGTTAACCCTTTCTGTCCCAACGCTGCATACATATGTTTTTGAAAAAGTGGGTCTGTATTCCCAGTCGCCGTATATATACGTTCAAGGTGTTATGGTCTCAATTTACCAAAGCCGAAGATATGCGTTGCTTATAAAATTTTAGACTCATTGGTGTCCCAATGACGTAGAAATATGTCCGAAAATGTTAGATTATTGTTCCCAAAGACTCAAAATGTTGGCACCTAACACAGGTCATGCGGACCCATTGCCGTATATATTTGTTCACATATTTTAGATATATGCTATATTGTAGCAGTGGTGGCAACGCTTATAGGTAGCTGCTAGAAGGTGAAGCGTTTGTAGCCACAAAAAAGACCAGAAAAAAAGAAGCAAATCGAGATACATGTGTGCAAGATGCGGAGTCGGCCTTTGTGTATTGTCATGTTTTGAGGAGTACCACACAAAAGAAAACTTTTAATGTTAATTTACATTACATTATTTTATTAAGTTAGTTACATTTCTTCAAGTTGGTTTTGGTCTCTGATGAGCACTTTTGAAAAGAAAACGTTTAAAAAGTTGGTTAAAAAAACTCATTAAAAAACATGTTTTGGTCATTTATTTGTTTATTTATATGCGACGTATATATAAGTCAATGGGATTCAAAGCATGAAAAACCTTTGGGATTGAGGGAGCAACATACAAATTAAAGCCTGACATAAAAAGGGTTAAAATCAGCGTTTTCGTACACCTGTTGTGTAAAGCACGGCTGGTCAATTTTCTGCGGATCGCCTGCGATTGCTGGCACTTCCAGATAAGCAACGCGCTTGCTCAATGTCTTGTAGCGGCAGTAAGGCCCAGAGAGTTGGTCTCACCATTCCTTGCAGGGTTGGCCGTTTTCTCTACAAAAAGTACGGCTCAAGAAAATAGGTTGATGTAGTTTCCTCTTTGGGGTTTTGTTTATCCTATACAGAAGCTGTTCGCCTGGAAGTGTCAGCATTCGCAGGCGATCCGCAGAAAATTGACCTGCCGTTCTTTACACAGCAGGTGTACGATACCGCTGATTTTAATGTACATGCAATCGACGAATACCACACTTTTCACGTCATATGTGGCATTTCTTGTATTGCACCAAAACATGCAGTAACTCTTAAGCAGTCCATTCCTCGGATAAAAAAGAAACCCGCTCCCCGATAAAACCCGATAAGAAACCCGATAAAAAATAAAGAAAACCTGTTCACCTAATTAATTTTAAAAGAACAAAACCTTAAGATTTATCAGAAATCAAGATAACAGATCCGAAGGAAATGTTCACACCAACTGAAACTGTGACTCCATCTGTGTCTGATCTTCTGTGGCTCTAAAGGAAAAGCAGAGACATTCGTGGTCTCTTAGGACGGAATGGACTCATGGAAGCTGTCATAAGAGACATACCATACATATGAACTAACATTTATTATTTGTACAGAAAACTAGGAGAAATTTATCAAATGACAGTATTCTAATAAAAAATAAAGTTTTGGAATGTAAAAAGTGGGTTTTGCCGAAACCGTTAAAAATTGACAATTTTCAACCTGTTCTTTAGACCGAACAATTGGTCTGAAAAAAAGTAAATAGTGATATTTGTAGATAATTTTAAGTACTTTAATTTCTGTTAACAGACAATTTACTAAGAGTTAATAGTTTTCGAGATTTAAGCAAAAAATCGGAAAAAAGCTAAAATTTTTCGATTTTTTTGCGATTTTTAAACGCTTTTCTTTAGTTCAATAGATTGCGTCAAATCTTTAGAGGTTAATTTGACTGCCTTTTCTTCAATGCAAATGAATGAAAATTTGCAGACATATGCATTCGCGGGAACAATCCACGAATAGTCAATAAAAAAATTTGTTTATGTTTATTAATTGTTTAAATAAAAAAAAAACGATTTTAATAATGGAAAATGCTTAAATTCTCTTGATTTTTACAATGTAGAAATTTGAAAATTTTACGGATTGTAGCTAATGATATGAACTATACATAATTTCACTTTTTACATTATTTGTTTACGTTATGCTTCATAAATAAACAATAAAGTTTCAAGTTTTAAACGTTCATATAATATTTGGTTATATAAAAATCGGCGCTTATTCGTGTCAAATTTCAATACGATACGAAACAAAACTTCAACCAAAACTCGAATTAAAAAAATTCGTGTTTTTATCGTAGTCTTAGAAAAACCACCGGTAGAGACGTTTTGTGCTATAATTAACATTATAATTCATTTTGGCCTATTAATTAAACGTTTTTCTTTAGTTCAATCGTTTGGGTCAAATCTTTGGACGTTAATTTGACTGCCTTTTCTTCAATGCAAATGACTAAAAATTTGCAGCGATATGCATTCGCGGGAACAATACACGAATAGTCAATAACATTTTTTATGTTTATTAATTGTTTAAATAAAAAAATAACGATTTTAACGAAAAAGGCTTAAATTCTCTTGCTTTTTACAATAAGAAACTTGAAACTTTTACAGATTGTAGCTAATTTCACTTTTTACGTTAATTGTTTACGTTATACTTCATAAATAAACAATGAAGTTTCAAATTTTTTGCCGATTCCGATATATACATATTTTAATAAACATGACGATATATTTTAATGATTGAAAAGTGTAAGACTAAAAAGTAAAAAATAAAAAAAAGAAAAAAATTTTTTAGGAAACGCTTTTCTTTAGTTCCGCGTGACTAAATTAAAAAATATTAAAAAATCAAAGAGCAAAAAATTTAAAAAATTTAAAAAATCCAACACATTCGTTAAAGAAAAGCGTGGGGCGAAAATCGTTTATTCGATGAAGACGCGCCACGCTTTTCTTTGACGAATGTGTTAGATTTTTTCAATTTTTTTTATTTTTTGCTTTTTAGTTGATTTTTTAATATTTTTTAATTCAGTCACTCGGAACTAAAGAAAAGCGTTTCCTAAAAATTTTTTTTCATATTTTTTTATTTCAATGTTCCAGCAAGAAATTTTGTCCGCAAACCTCATATTCGGATTCAGCAGTCCAAAATCCATATATAATGAAAAAAATCAGAACTACCCCAAAACTTTCCTAGTCAAAACACAATTTATTGAATCATCATACCACTAGTTGTAAGCATTATCCATATAATTACCCTTATGGTAGAATGTCTCGCAGCAATGTTTTTGATGTCCTAAAACATCAACTCTTGTTTTAATCGTAGTCTCCCAGTGCATCGGATGCAAACTAAACTTTGCCGCCTCTGGCATGAAAGAACTACCCCATTTAAAAGCATTTTCACAAAATCCAGTTACTCGTGTTCAATTTATTTTACTTTTTCCAAAGTTCTCGCTAACGCTCTCAGAAAAGCGCAACTCCCAAACTAATTAGAAAATTAATAAAGGACAGGCACAAAAAAAGTTACTGTCCGAACTCTGGGAGTTTAATTAAAGAATTTTTGACGGGGTGTGTTGTTGGCCCTGCTAGAGACACGTTTGAAAAATGATCTTACCTACTTTGATGGCGTCAGGAAAATTTTCTAATTGGATTGCTTTATTGACCCGCTCCCGTTTTCCATTTTCCGCGGAACCAAGAGCTTCGAAACTTTTATATAAGCTTGTCAGAAATTTTAAATTTTACATTTTTTTGCTTTTATCTTATTTCACAAAACGGCGCACTTGATTTGTAATTGGCATTATAAGTGGGTTTATAAATAATAGTCGAAGTAACTTACGAAAACCACAAAGAAACTATACGACTACAGTCGAAACCGCTTATTAGAGTATCGGTTATAGAAATATCCCGGTTTATGGAATATAAATTCGAGGTCGCGAAATGTTTCCATTTACTCCTTAATAAATTTTTTCGTCTATTGGAATACGTATTAATAAATCAATACCGCTTTTTAGAATATTTTTCATGTCAACTAATAAATTTTTACCTACAATTTCGAATTTCCTTCAAATTTAAATTATGCCTTGTATTATGGTTTCTTGCCAAGGGCTTCGAAGGCTTGTGGTGCTGTTTTATTTATATTACTTGGGTTTGTCAGATAGGTAATAAATATTTTATTGGGTTTTTATAAGTACCAATTCAATTGTTTACCAACAAATTTAGTCGTAACATAATTTTCTTTGTCTACAAACTATACATATGGCCACCCACTTGCCTGTTATAAAATTTTTAAGAATCAGTTCGCCCATCCCAATTGCTTGTAAAGTTTTAGAACGTGTTCGGGATGACCAAACCATTGTGACTTTTTCTAATTTTTATAATGCAGAGCAACAAAAGTGATAGTATTTTTATGTACCAAAAAACAAGCTACAATAATTACTGATTATTTTTCAAGGCAATAATTTTTTTATTAACTATATTATTTATTTTAATACCAAAATATTTACATAATCGATATATTGCATATATTTCATATTAACTACTGTATGCATCCACATAATATAATGTAATTTCGTTTTATAAATACATTACGCTATTGTATTATTGACATAAAAAGACCTAAAATCATATACATACAGGGTGATTGATTAGTAGGTTAAAGCTCAATAGCTCCGCTATAGTAATAGATAGAAATAAAAGTTAATAACAAAAATTTTAGCCACCTTTGAGCTTCACATTACAAAATTAGTTAGAATGTTACAGGGTGTTCGATAACACAGTGGCAGACCAAATTTATGTTTTTTTAAATGGGACACCTATATTTTATTTTAAATTCAAAATCCTGTTAACTTCTCCATCACAAAAATATAAAGGTTTGTTATGTTATACAGGGTATTTACAAAGTTATAACCAATTTTATATGAAAATCGTGCGAAAAAATTTCGTTTTTTTCTACTTTCTTTGCTTATAACTTTAAAAGGATTCATTTTGGAACAAAGTCGTGTAGAAATAAAACAAAGATAATTAAATTTTATATCAGATACTATTGGTTAAAAATGTCTTAATTTAATACCCTTGCTGCAAAATAGCAATAAATATAAAATAAAGGGGCAAAACAAGCCTGTCCTTATTCAATTTTTTTCCATCACTTAGGTTGCAATTGGAACCTTCCTAATTCGCTCAGAAAATTTTTGTAATTTTCTGCTAAAACCGTAAGTGCTAAAACTGTCCACCAAATTTCATTAAAATTGACTTACTAGATTTTGCATAATAATTTTGCAATCTAAACTTTTTTTAAAAAATTAAATTTTTTTAAAATCTTGCACAACAAAAACTAGAAGATACAAAGATTTGTCAATTTTTTTACATATAAAGAAGCACTCTATCTATCTAATGAACTTTACAGAATTGAAATTGGATCATTTAAGCAGCCTCAGCAATGTTTTCAAGTTATAAACAATTTTTTGGCTTATAAACAAATTAGTGCTATGGCCAGGAGGGGGTGCTACGGGCTCCTTTATTTAGATGCACTTACCCAAGTCTTTCTATGTATTTTGTCTCGTAGACCACGAATTTTTTGGGTAACAGTTGATCCGGATGTCGATAAGATTGTTATAAACAAAGAACTTGAAGAACTACATAACATCGATTTTTCGCAAAATAATTTTTTTGTATTTCTTGGGTAATTCTAAGAAAAAAATGTTCTTCCAAGTTTTTTCGTAGGATGCATAGTTTTCGAGATAAACGCGGTGGAACTTTCAGAAAAACGAAAAATTGCAATATTTGAACGCGAATAACTTTTGGCTAAAAAATAAAATAGCAATTCTGCTGACAGCATTTGAAAGTTCAAGTCAAATTATACCGGTTTTAATTATTTGCATTGCTAAAAATTAATTTTTTTATTAAAGAAAGCTATTTGTTTATAAGCCAAAAAATTGTTTATAATTTTAAAACATTGCTGAGGCCTCGTTAATAATCCGATTTTAATTCGATATTTAATTAGATACGTAGAGCACCTCTTTATAAGTAAAAAAAATTAGCCAATTCTAAATGGTCTACTTTTTGTTCAGAAAGTTTTTAAAAAATTTTAACTTTTTTAAAAACATTTAGATTGCAAATTTATTATGCAAAATCTATTCGGTCTATTTTAATGAAATTTGGTAGACCGTTTAGGTAAGTTATAAGAATTTGCTAAGCGAATTACTAAGGTTCTAAGTGCCACCAAAGTGGTTAAGAAACATTGAATAACAATAGGCGTATTTTGTCCCCTTATTTTGTATTTATTGCTATATTGCAGAAAAGGTAATACCTTAAGACATTTTTGACCAGTCGTATATCATACAAAATTCAGTTATCTTTATTTTATTTCTGTATGACTTTGTTCCAAAACGAATCATTTTAAAGTTATAAGCAAAGAAAGCAGTAAAAATTCGATGTTTTTCGAAATTTTTAAATATTTTAATTTTTTTACTTATCTTCCGGGCATATTTGAGATTGAGAAGGAGCATAAGTCAATTATTATTACTGAAGGTGTCTCCTAACTTTAACTGCAAAAATCCGAATGCCACCTCTCACATCCAAAAATAGACGTTTTTTTACAGATTAGTCCTGTTCTAGTAATTCTTAAAAATTTTGACAATAAATAAAAAAATATGGCATTATTAAACCATTGCTGTTGCGCTTATTTTTATTTATACAGGGAGTTGAACTTGTTACGATTTTCATACAAAATTGGTTATAACTTTGTAAATACCCTGTATAACATTACAAACCTTTATATTTTTGTGATGGAGAAGTTAACAGGATTTCGAATTTAAAATAAAATATAGGGTGTTCTATTTAAAAAAACATAAGTTTGGTCTGCCACTTTGTTATCGAACACCCTGTAGCATTCTAACTAATTTTGTAATGTGAAGCTCAAAGGTGGCTAAAATTTTTGTTATTAACTTTTATTGCTATCTATATAAAAACGAACATAGACAAAATACAGAAAAATATAAGATAATACAAACAGATAAGGTGATATCTTTAAGTCAAGTTGAGCTATCCATTCAAGGCCTGCAGGCGTAGTTTTGAAAAAGTCTTTTTCGTCTCCTTGGTATGCCCTCAATTCACATGTCTCCACTATGTGTTGGATGGTTTGATCTGGAGCACCACAGTCGCAGCTGGAGGTAGGCTGTTTTCCCCATTTATGTAGGTTGTGTGCGCATACTGCATGTATATATAAGCTTATGTTTGCATATATTATAAGCTTATATGTAAGCATATATAAGCTTATGTTTGTATTTTTGAATTATGTACTTACGTTTTTTTTTACAATTATTATTGTATTTATTCCATGTATTGAGACATACGCTAAATAAATAAATTGCTATCTATTACTATAGCAGAGCTATTAAGCTTTACCCTACTAATAAATCACCCTGTATACATATTAACATAGTATGTACTATTATTACGTATATTCGGTACACTTATTACGTCTAGCCACCAATGATCGGTTATTATGGTAGGGGAGCAAAGTATGCTAAATGTGCAATCACTCGAGCGTTATGGGGACCTATTGGGTTGTGAAGAGTAGGTCCGAAAAAAGTTAAGTAAAGTTTTCCATTTTAGTGGGCGCTTGCCATTTTATAATTTAATTTTCCATTTCCAACAATCGTTTTTTCCGATTATAACGCCATCTATCCATAACTAGAAAAAATATTTCGAATAAAATTTACTTATTTTTCAAAAATATTGAATAAGTGTATTTTAAAGTTTTTCAATCTGATGTTTATTTCGCGAAATATATCGGGATTCGTATTTAAAATATTAAATTTACCCGCACCCCTCTCCGTGGAAGTCATGTTTGGTATCATTCGATAGATTTTAAAAAAATATTGGGTACATATCTTTTAGTTTTTCGATCTGTCATTCATTTCGCGAAATATTCGCTTTTTTCTTATGAAATTTTGGGACTCACCCATTTCCGTACGCCCCGCTCAAATGGTCAGATTTTTGAAATATTTTGCATGTACTTAATTTACCTTATCTTAATCTGACAATTTTGAGTTTTTTTAAGGATAGATTTTTTTTTCGGGCCCCCCTTAACGAACTCCCCTGTGTTAAGAGATAATATATGGTAGAGGTACATCTGCAAGGCACCAGGTTTCTCCTCATATGATAATCTGACGCGCTCGAGTAACTGCAAAAATCCCCGCTTGGGCTCCCCTACCATTAGAATATCCAGGTTATAAGAATATTTTTGCTTGGCATGAAGGCTATTCCAATAAGCGGGTTCGACTGTATATCAAATCTTATATTCTTAACAGGAAACGGTATATCCTTGCGTGGCGAATAAAGTCAACAATTTCATATACATAATAACTCTTGTGTTTCGGCTCATAATATATAACCAAATTCCAACACTTACCTCGACTAATTTCGGTGCTACCATTAAACCATCTCACCATTGGGGTGGGCTTGCCGCCAGTTGCTTCACAGATCAAGTCGAGTTCGTCTCCTTCTTCCATTGGACCTATCACAGTAGAATTCGGAAGAGGTGCTGGATCTCCGCGTTTGTGAATTTTTATGTTGTCGGGTATTTCTGAAACAAAAATGTGTCAATTAGGATCATTTGAGTTAATTGTTGAGATGCTAGTGGTAGTAATATGAAGAATTTTTAAGATAGATTTTTAATTTTCACCATAATCTCCAGCGATTTCTAAATTTCCTATAGACTCGTCTAATCTTAAAACCGACGTTCTTATCTGACGCCACCCGAAATAGAGAAGGCGAAAACAGCGGGTTCGTTTAGAAAATATTCCCATGAGATTTTTTTGCATAATCGCATTCGTGAGACATCCTAGAATAAGGTTCAAGAAGTCGCACACGTGAAAAGTGGTCCAATTTTTTTTAACAACTTTTTTTAATCAAATTGCAAAAATCAATATTTTTGTCCCGGACAATTTTTTTAGTTTTTTTGGGCGACTCTGGGCAAAAAAGGTCTCTTATAATTTTTCTCTACAATTGATCTTTTTCGAGTTATAAGCAATTTGAAATTTGAAAAACGCGAGAATTGACATTTTTAAGACTTAATAACTCGGTTAAAAATAATTATTATGAAAGTCAGAAAGTGACTAAAACAAAGTTTAAAGCCCCCACTATGTGATCCTGAAGAAATCTGTGTTATGAATTTATTACTAAGCTATTATTTTTAATTAATAACCATCAGCGGTTAGATCGTATTGACGCGGCTGTAAATGTGAGTGCGAGTAAGATGCACAATTGGACTGCTGGAATGGCATCTCTCTCGCGCTCAGTATTTACGGCCACTTAACACGTGCATGACGCTCATTATTATTACTTAAAAATAACAGCTTATTAATAAAATAATGACAAACACTTCTTCAGGATCCTGTAAGGAGGGCTTTAAACTTTGATTTAGTCACTATTTGATTTTCAGAATAATAACTTTTAACCTAGCCTTAAAAATCGCCATTTTTCGTTTTTTTTTTCAATTTTAAATTGCTTATAACTCGAAAATGATCAACTTTAGAGAAAAATTATAAGAGACTTTTTGATCCAGAATGGTCCAAAAAATTAAAAAAAAAAAAAATTGTTTGGGCTAAAATTATTGATTTTTACAATTTGATTAAAAAAAATTATTAAAAAAAATTTGGACCACTTTTCACGTGGGCGACTTCTTGAACCTTAGTCTCGGATGTCTCATGAATGAGATTCTGAAAAAAAATCTCATGGGAATATTTTTTCCAACGAACCCGCCGTTTTCGCCCTATCTAAAAGCAGCTACATTCGCAGGATATTCAGTAATAACAGCTTAGAATAATTAAGGTTCCCATCTGACGTCATGAGACAGCGGCTATATGCGGAAGAGGATGCCATTAGTTGTATACAGTGAGCACGTAAAAGTTGGAATAAATTAATTTTCTCATAAATGGGCGATTTTGAAAATAAAGGCCGAAACGGGTCGATTTTTACTTTTAAATTATGATTTTTTGGCATATCAAAACTAGTAACATCATCTATCTGGGCGTGATGACGTAATCGATGATTTTTTTAAATGAGAATAGGGGTCGTGTTATAGCACATTTGAAAGGTTCTTTAATTCTCTATCCAGTAATATACACACTAACATAATTATTTATACAGGGTGTCCAAAAAAATCTTTTTTTTTTGTTAAATTAATTGACCCAAAAAGAATAATGTATGTAATTTATAAATATAAATTCGGGTTCAAAACGTCCTCTGACGTTGTCCGATGCCTTGTTGCCAATATCTTCTATCATTGCAGTTTTCATCTTCTAATCCTCGTACACTCATTGATCGTCTTACTCCTTGTATCCACGTCGTTCTTGGGCCTTCCTCTTTTCCTGTTGTCTGTAGGTATCCATTTCATAATTTTCTTTGGCAGTCTCTCCTCCCCCATTCTTTGAACATGTCCGTACCACGTTAATTGTTTCTTCTCAATGCATTCTACTACTGTTTCCTGTAAATTCACTCTTCGCTTTACTTCCTCATTTCTAACCCGGTCCAATCTCGATGTTCTACTTAAGACATATTAATCATGGTGTTGTATTTTCTCATTTTTCTTTGTTTCCCTATCTTGGTACTCCACAAAACTCCGTTCAATGATTTAATTATCGTTATTGCTTTATTTATTCTGCTCTTAATTTCTGCATTTTCCGTACCTTCCTTGTTGAAATTAATTCCCAAATACATATATTCATCGCAGCTCGTTATTTTCTGATTATTGTCCTCTATCATATCATTTGAATCCTCACCTAGGCATAAATATTGTGTTTTTTTTACATTCATCTGCAGTCTCCATTTTTCGTATTCTTTCTTCAATTTCTGATATCTGATCAATAATCTGATCAATAATCTGATCGTCTGCAAACTGAAGGGTGTACAGGCAGGTGTGGTCGTCGATTTGGATGCCCATTCCACTGCATTTTTTAATGTATTTTTTAAATAAACATTTTTTTCTGTTTTCTGTTAGTAGTAAGATGTATTTTGAGTTCAATAAATTACATACAGGTGCAGTGGAATATATGTAATTTATTTAACTCAAAATACGTTTTACTGCTGCCAGAAAACAGAAAAAATATTTATTTAAAAATAAACATTGTTTTTCGCTTAAATTAAGTATTTAGACTGCCAATAGGCGGGTGGGTGGCAGCTTTAATATTGAATTTAAGGGAAGAACAATATTTATTTGTTAAATAAACATTTTTTCCTGTTTTCTGACAACAGTAAAATGTATTTCGAATTAAATACATTATATAAGTTCTTCTTTTTGTCTTAATTAATTTAATTTTTAATTTAAATTTTTTTAGAGCACCCTGTATAAACAATTATACTAATGTTTATAGTACTGAATAGAGAATTAAATAACCTTTCAAATGAGCTATCACACAACAACTGTTCTTATTAAAAAATCATCGATTACGTCATCACGCCCAGATTTATGACGTCACTAGTATGATATATATGCGAAAAAATTATAATTTAAAAATAAAAATCGACCTGTTCCAGTATTTTTCTTAAAGCCATCGGTTTATGAAATAATGAATTTATTCCAACTTTTACGTGCTCACTGTATAGTATGAATGTTTATAGATAAAATTATTGGTTATGCATTTAGTGTAATCAAATAAAAAAAGGAATCATCAATAAATATTTTAGTATAGTGCATGAAAAAGTAAAATAATTGATTGTGTTGAATGGATTTAAATACTAAACTATTTTCACAAGTGTTCAAAAAATGAATGCAAGTGTTGCAATTGTTGTACGCAGACGAAAGAAAATATAAAGAATTTTTAAAAATCCAAGGAGCCAAAAAAAAAACGAGGGCAAAATTGAAAGCAAGAGAGTAATAGGACGCAAGTAAATGCCATGGTTCGGAAACATAAGGCAATAGACGGGGATTAACGACACTAAATCTCTGATACGCATTGCAAGAAACAAAGAGTTAATGGAAAATGTGATCGCTAACATCCATTAGTGGAGTTGCATCTGAAGAAGAGGAAGAAGGGGACAACGTAGAGATAAAAATTATGGATGAACACAGTCATAGTGAAATAAACGAAGATGTACTAAATCGTCAAATTTTCCTTAAAGCGACTATCCGTAGAAGACAGTAGTGAACGACCTGTAAACATTTTACATAAGGAATTATGAAGTAGTGACCTTGACCACCAAAGGATGTGAGATTGCTCCGAAAAAATAATATATATCATGACAACTAATGATGTCTTCTGCCTAAACTTCCTGAAAGTATGGATGAAACTCATGAAATAATAAAAATATTCCAGTAAAAGCCAACAAAAACGAGGAGTTTTTAATGGTAAACGATACAGAAAAACAAATTATAATATTTTTTACTGTAACATCAATTTACAATTTTTAACAGATTTTGGACACTATTTATATAGATGGGGCTATTGAATATTGCCCTAAATTCTTTGAGCATACTGAGTTTGCCACCTTGGTGCAAAGTATACCACACTGTTTTTTTCAAAGTATGCCTTTTCTTTTTTCAGATGGCGCAAAATTGAGGCATGCTTTATACCAAGATAAAGACAGTAACTGTTACAGTTACAAAGACTCTACAAAAATATATCCGTTCCCACCTCTATACATCGTTTGGTTTTTGTAAAAAGTGGCAAGTTAGTTATTTTCAAAGACCACTAATATTAATTTGTCTTCATGTTGCTGTTGTGGCAAGCAGTCTTTTGTTAGAAGATCCATTGTATAAGGTAATAATTCTTTGATTTCTTTTTCTATCCCGGTAAAAAACTGTCACTTTAGTTTTCTAAATCCTAAAACATATTCTATTGTTTCAGGGTTTTGAAGTTTTGGAGTTTTAGTTTTGGATTTTCGTTTTTGGAGTTTGTATTTTGTATTTTGGTCTTATGGTTTTGGTTCTACTTTTGTTGACTTTACTGCGTATTTTCCGTACCTGGAAACTTTCCGTTTATTTCAGAAATAAATCTGTTTTAATTTTATTCCTTTTTCTGGCTCTCGAATCCCACCTTCTTTGTGTCACATGTTTCTAGAGCTTACTTAGCCGGTGCTCTATTCTATTGTTCTTCCTTCCTTCTTCTATATCCTATACTTTCTTCACTTTCTTTCAAATTGCATACTAACTTCGACTATCTTTCTTTTCCAAAGTCGAGTTTAGTGTAGCAGGAATAGCTATTTGTATAACAAGGGAGGAAAGTGCTAGTTTTCCTCCCGAGATTACTCCCCGACGCGTAGCGGAGGGCAATAATCATTCAAGGGAGGAAAAGGCACTTTACTCCCATGTTATACATATGGTTTTTCCACCTTCCTCAAATAACAAGTCATTTTTTCATTTTTACTTAATTTATTTATGTAACTAACCAACAAAATTTATTAGAACTAAAACTAACAAGTAGGTACAATATAACTGTCAACTGTCAAATTTAAGTCAAATTATTAATGTAAACATTGTTAAATCAAAATAACACTTTACTGTTTTTTACCATTCTGCAAAATACAGGGTGTTTTATAAATAAACGTTAAAATGTATAGATACGTAATAGAAAATAGATATTGTACAGGGCGTCAATAAGTTATATTTCATGAATGAAATACCATGACGTCACTTTTACTTTTCCTCCCTAGGGAGGAAAAGTACAACTTTGCTCCCTACAATCAGGTCCGGAAAAGTATACTTTCGGTAAAGGTAGGTGGAAAAATATTTATCATAATGCTTTTAAACGACATTTCTCGACTCAAAAGATGTAGGAGATTGTTTTGTAGAAGATTTTTCATTTAGCATATTTACGTTGTCGGACTAACCAAACGAGGCTGTAAATTTGTCGGACAAGAGATCGACTATCTTTAGTAATTATTAATTATAAGTACTTTTAATTGAAAATTAAGACTTTTGTCATAACAAAACTGTACCGCGCTAGTAGTAGCGACGCGTGACTTTTGCTAAAGTGTGACCAAAAACAGATGTAGAAAAATCTAATTTAAAAAAAATATTTTGAACCTCCCGAATATAAGTTTTTGTTTTCAATACCGTGGGATGAAATTAAACAAATCACTGTTCCCAAATTATACGTATGTAATTATTTATGTAATAGGTATAACACTAAATAATAAACAAACTAAACAGATTATTCTACCATAAAAAAATAAACAAGTAGGAAAAAGAACATATTTTTAAAACTATTGTTTATATTTAAGTCTTTCATTTTTAATATAATCTCATTTTTTTCTTCAATATTATATATAAAAAAATATACAGTCTATCTATATTTAAGTCTTTCATTTTTAATATAATCTCATTTTTTTCTTCAATATTATATATAAAAAAATATACAAGGAGAATGACTTTGCAACCTGCTCTATGAAAATTTTCAAAAGTGGTAAACTCGCTCTAACGAAGCAGTTAAAACCAGTTTTAAAACTTGTAATTGTAATTATTGTTAAAACAAGGATAATGTTCTGTGGACTATATTATATTATTAGGTTTGTTCTAGCATCAGTTTCAAACGGTTTGAAACCATCAGCTAATAATGGACCAGCGCGAGTAGAGGGGATAGCACTGATGACTGTATTATGTTCTCTCACTGACCAACTGTTTGCTGACGGTTTCTGACTAGTTTGACTGTTTGCTAGAACAAACCTAATATTGTTATCATGGCAAATTCGATTATAAATTAGAGATATTAATTTCAATATAATTCTTGTTAAAAAATTAATAGTAGATTATACCACGAGTCAATAATGATGGCTATTATTCCCGAGGAATATTTACGAACCGAGCCGCGTTAGCGGCGAGGGAGTAACTTTCCGAGGGAATGAGAGCCATTATTGCGAGTAGTATACTCTACTTTATCTACGACAAATTAATTAATTTAAGATTTTTAATGAACAACTTTATTTGTTAAAAACATTAAAATTAGTAATAGTACAATTAATAAACTGAATTGGTTGAGAATCATCATTAACTTTAGTAGAGTTTTTAATACAAATATTTGGGATCTCGTTTGCTGTAGAACAAGAAGATGGTACATTACTGTTTATCTCTTTAGCGATAGTATCTGCTGTAGGTGCCTTGTTTCTCATAGACTGATCAATGTATCCTTCAGCTACCTGTGTTGACTTCGAACACGCCATTCGTTGAAGGTTGCGTACGTTTTATTATAAATGGATTTCGATGTTTCAGGTATTAAGGTAGATGCTGTTGATGTAGCTAGTTCTACAATTTCTGGTGGTGTACAATTAAAAGATTCTTCATTTTCGTCCATCTCAACACAAGCTGTCAAATATACTATTCGTTTGACAGTGACACTTTTTGAGGTTGATTATTTTGTTTCCGTGGTGAATTTTGTGATTGTTGTGCCAGAGGGATTAATAGCTATTAATCCCGCATTATTAATCCCTAAGGGATTATTATATGGCATTATATTGCAAACACCACAAGTATAATACATATATTATGTATCAGTCGTAGATAAAATATTTTGTTTCACGTTCACTTACATTTACTTAATTGAATGTAATTCATTAAAAGTTTTATGTCCCTATGTAAATATATATATTTTTAAATTATATACAAAAACTCATAACCAAAACATATTAATTAAAATAAATAAATATTTTTTCGTACTTCCGGGCCTAAAGTGACAACTTCACTCCCTTGTGACAGGTACTAAAGTGTCACATTTAATCCCTCCGGGATTAAATATTGACGAAACTCCCGGAACGATTAAATCACAAACAAACGAATTTAAGGGATATTTTATTGAAAAATATAATTAATCTACCTGCTCAGACGTGAGAATTCTTGACTTCTTTGGCTTAAATCCCTCATTTCTTCTCTTCAAAAAAGCTAATAATTTTGGAAATTTACTTATATCAATATCTTCTCTAATGTTAATAACCGATTTCAGCATTGAGTAATGTGCCCAGAGAGTTGAGGCACAAACCGCTTTTGATTTATCATCGAAGTAGACTAACAGCGCATTTTCAGTAGGTTGTCTCACATTTTTTAAGCGGCACCACTTTTTAAAAGCATCGTACTGCTGCTCGTATAGTTTTCTAGATTTCGGTGGTAACAATTCTTCACCTACTTCGGCTGCTCTTTTATCAATATCAGATACACCTTCTTCACTCATGATACCAATAATTATCAATAACAATGTTTCTTTACAATGACACTAGTAATGACAATGTTTCTAAATTATAACTGTCACAACGCAATGTTACTATGGTAACTTATTTTAAAGACAGTTTATTAAATGAGTTGAAGAGAGAAAAAACTGATTGAAATTATTGAAATAATTAATAAAATCATACCGGAAGTACGAAAAGTATCGTATATACCTTGCGACTGAAGTACATTTAATCCTTCAGGTAAATTATGGCCCTCCCTGCGGTCGGGCCATAAACTTTACCTTCAGGATTAAATGTACTACTTCAGTCCCGCGGTATATAATGTACTATTTTTCATAAATTAATCAAACACAATTAAAATACTATCACTTAACATGGAATACATCCGAATATGCAAATCAATAATGCTTTTTCAGTATATTAAATACCGATTCCAATTCAGTTTATTATTTTTCATGCCCACTGACCAGAAAATAAAACAAAATGTAATAAATTTGACAGATTTCATTAAATACAAAAGCAAAATCGTTCGTACAGGAGGATTAACAGGATAAAATAAAGTAAAATTCCGAAAAATAATACAAGTTGTTATATGGAATATTTACTAATTTTTTGTTTGGCAAAGTAGAGTTTTGTGCATAATTTTTTGTTGAATATTATTTATACAAATACATAGAAACTAATTACGATTAAAAGCTTTGAGTTTGGTCAATAAAAAATACGTTTTATGCCAACGGAAATGAATTCGGGGTTTTTCGTTTATGTAGCTAGTCAAACCGGTAAATAATGTAGATTTTTCCCAAAATAATCATATTGCCAAAATGTTTTTTTTTCTCTTATTATTTTGATTGAAAAAATTCACAGTCCAAAGTAGGAAGATCCAAACAAACAAAAAACCCTTTATTTTGGACTGAGGATGGGACATTACTTGTAAGGAACAAAAACGGTAGCCATTACTTAACACCAATAACAAATTGTGAGTACTGACCATTTTGTTTACCTAACCGTTGCATTTAGTGACTCACACTTGCAACCATTTCATTATTTAAGTAGTTTAAAATTGAGGACACTAGATAGTCTGGGCTGATTATCGGAGAATAGGCCATTTTTGGGAAAAGTTATTTACCAGCAATTTTATTGCTGGAATCGAATTAAAAGATCCTATATATTAATAATATAGGTATGGAAAGTCCTCAGATAGTGTGCTACTTTTTTTATAAACAAAATGGCGCCCGAAAATCGTGTTTTTTTCAATTATTACTCTAGAACTCCGAAGATTTTAATTTTACAACAAAAACACTCAAATAAAAATTCACCGTGATTAAATTCTGCATAGAGACGTGTTTTTCCCGATCTGCTCCGACGAAAATTTTCCTCGGAAAATGCGGGTTTTCCCAACAAAATCTTTAATTTTCAAATAAAGTTTTAGATAAGTAATTATTTATCAATAATTAAATAATTTGGTGACTTAAAAGCCTTCTTGGTTTAGATTGTAGTTCCAGAAGCTGGTGAAAATTAAACGAATATTTTAGCAACAATTCAATTGTTAATTAATAATTTACGGTCGCAATAATAACCAAAATAATTACGATGCACTGATCAAACTTTGAAATCTTATAAAGATGAGATGCCTATTTAACATTTTGTCGACAAAATATAAATTTTTTATTTTTTTGCATAATCTTTAAATGTTTAAAAAAAATAGTTATAAACAAATTAACGTTTCTCAGAAAGTTTTTATTATATTATAATTTTAAAAAATAGCTAAAATGCGCATTTCAAATATCTTGAAAACGAATGCTTTAAAACGTTTTTGCAACCAATTGCAAAAAAGTTATGAAACAGCAAAATAAACATACTATTACTACGGTGTTATTAATTTTTTTTAATTCTTTCAAAGCGTTGAAGTGAGTTTAAAGTACAAGCTAATTACTTATAAAACAATATCGGTTATCAGCTTAATGGTAATATTTTAATTAAAGATTATAAATATATTTTTTTGTAATTTACACGCGCGAAAGTGCAATAATACAGTACCGTAGCTACCCGCCCACATACACAACTCGCGCGAGTTTAATCGTGTCAGTCGCTTCGAGTGAACATTTTATCTCCGGCTCTGTATCAAGCCTACTTTCGCGCTAAAAATTACAACAAAAAGTATTTTTAATCTTTGATTAAAATATAACCATTGCACTAATTTTTAACATTCTTTGTGAGTAATTAGATTGTACCATAGACTCACTTTTAAGCTTTGAAACAATTAAAACAAATTATAAACAATGGAGCTATCGTATATTTATTTTGCTGTTTCCTAACTTTTTTGCAAATGGTTGGAAAATTTTTTTAAAGCATTCATTTTCAAGACCTATGAAATACGCATTTTAAGTATTTTTTAAAATTAGAATATAATAAACAATTTCTAAGAAATGTTAATTTGTTTATAACAATTTTTTTAAACATTTAAAGATTATGCAAAAAAATGAAAAATTTATATTTTGTGGACAAAATATTAAATAGGCATCACACCTTTATAATCTTTCTAAGTTTGATCAAGGTCTCATGATTATTTTGGTTGTTATTGCGACTGTAAATTGTTAATTAACAATTGAATTGTTGCTAAAATATTCGTTTTATTTTAACCGGCTTCTGAATTTATAATCTATACCAAGAAAGCTTTTATTTCACCAAGCTATATAATTATTGATAAATAATTACTGGCCCAAAAAATTTATTTGAATATTCGAGATTTTGTTGGGAAAACCCACATTTTCCGAGGAAAATTTTCGTCGGAGCAAATCGGGAAAAACATGCCTCTATGTAGAATTAAATTCGGGTGAATTTTTATTTGAGTATTTTTGGTGTAAAGTTAAAATCTTCGGAGTTATAGAGCAATAATTGAAAAAAATACGATTTGTCGGCGCCATTTTGTTTATAAAAAAAGTAGCACACTATCTGTGGACTTTGCATACCTATATTAATAATATATAAGATCTTATAATTCGATTAAAGCAATAAAATTGCTGGTAAATAACCTTTCTTTGTACTTTACTAATTAGACCAACATATTATAACCATTTTTTTTTTAAATTTAAGGATTATGCAAAAAAAACAAAAATTTATATTTTGTCGATAAAATATTAAACAAGCATCTCATCTTTATAATCTTAATAAGTTTGATCAATGTATCATGATTATTTTGGTTATTATTGCGATCGTAAATTGTTAATTAACAATTGAATTGTTGCTAAAATATTCGTTTAATTTTCACCGGCTTCTGGAATTACAATATATACCAAGAAATCTTTGATGTCACTAAGTTATTTAATTATTGATTAATAATTACTTACCTAAAACTTTATTTGAAAATTATAGTTTTTGTTAGGAAAACCCGCATTTTGCGAGGAAAATTTTCGTCGGAGCAAATAGTAAAAAACATATCTTTATGCAGAATTTAATTGCGGTGAATTTTTATTTGGGTGCTTTTGTTGTAAAGTAAAAATCTTCGGAGTTATAGAGCAATAATTGAAAAAAATACTATTTGTCGGCGCCATTTTGTTTATAAAAAAAGTAGCACACTATCTGCGGACTTTGCATACCTATATTATTAATATATAGGATCTTATAATTCGATTCCAGCAATAAAATTGCTGGTAAATAACTTTTCCATGAATTTTGCTAATTAGCCCAGAGTAAGAGGACAAAGATCTATGATAGACTATATTCTGTCGAATAGAGAGTTACACCCGTCACTAATCTTGGATGTAAGAGCACTAACATCAGCAGAAATAGGAAGCGATCATAAATTGGTATTGTGCAAAATCAGAATGAAAACACAGATACAGTAGGAAAAATGAAAGAACACCCATGCGGCATCGATGATATGCATACGAATCAAATCAAAACTTTCTAGTCAAAACAACGTCTAAACTAAGTTAATACTGTAAAAAACGGATGTGACTACTACCCCACCGTACGATTTTTCGCTACGTAAATGTGTCAAAAATTGTTTGTGATGTTATTCTTTCTCTGATATTACTTTTCTTTTCTCCATGTTAAAGTTGCCGGACGTAAATAGTAACAGGAATTTAAAAAATGTCGTTTATGTCAGCTGCATTAACTGACTTAATTGAAAGTAAACGTATAGACTAAGAGCCGCTATAGGTGAAAATTCTTAATCATTTTAGGCACGACGGGACCCTATAACTTAAATAGTAGAACCTAAAAGAAAACGTTTGAACACTGTGCCGTCACTTTTCAGTGGCACATGCGTCTACAGTGGCGCATCAAACTTTCCACTTATGGACGAGATACATAAATTAAAAAATACCCTCCCTCATTACCAGAATTTAATTTTTTTCATTTTTTTAAGTTTTATGTGATTAAGACATAAGATTCATCGTAATTTTAACCCACCACCCCTTCTCCGTGCCCCCACCATCAAAAACTTTATTTTTCGATTTTATTTTTTTTTTGGTGGGATGCAATAAATTTTAAAATTTCAAAAAATTTACACGCATAGTTAGGGATTTTATAAAACACTTCTATTTTTTATAGACCTGTAGGTTGAATGTACATAACCTCAAAAAAATTTAAAATTTTTATTTTGAAAAAAAGTATATAACTTTTTTTTGGGGATAGGTGCAGATCTAATTTTTTCTTAGTCTTGTGTATTTTATCAAACACTATATTTCTAATTTTTTTCAGATTTTTTTGTAACGTTAGTCACCTTCAAAAATTCAAAAAACTGTTTTTTAAGGGGGTTTTGGGGGGTTTGAACGTATTTTTATGATTTTTAAATATTCTAAAGAACTCAGTTACTTCAAGATACATATAACCTATAAAACAAAATTGATTTGATATATTATGAAGTCTATAAAATAGGGAAAATCCCCCAAAACCCCTCAAAAAACAGTTTTTTGGATTTTTGAAGGTGGGGAGACTTACGGAAAAATCTGAAAAAAATTAAAAATATAGTGTTTGATAAAACACACAAGATTAAGAAAAAATTAGACCTGCAGCTATTCCTCAAAAAAAGTTACGCTTTTTTGAAAAAAAAAATTCTTTTAATTTTTTGAGGTTATGTACACTCTACGTATGGGTCTATAAAAAATAGGCATGTTTTATAAAAGCCTCAACTATGCGCGTGAATTTTTTGAAATTTTAAAATTGATTGTATCCTACCAAAAAAAAAATAAAAACGAAAAATGAAGTTTTTGATGGTGGGGGCAGGGGGAAGGGGGTAGTGGGTTAAAATCACGATGAATCCTATGTGTTAATCACATAGAACTTAAAAAAATAAAAAAAATTAATTCTGTTAGTAAGTTCTGTTAACTTTTAATTTATTTATCCCGTCCATAAGTGGAAAGTTTGATGCGCCACTGTCGACGCATGTGCCACTGAAAAGTGACGGCACAGTGTTCAAACGTTTTCTTTTAGGTTCTACTATTTAAGTTATAGGGTCCCATCGTGCCTAAAATGATTAAGAAATTTCACCTATAGCGGCTCTTAGTCTATTAATGAATTCAGATCATTTTGGTATCCAGATCATTTTCCAGACATTATCTGCAAATAAATGTACATTCGTAAAAATATACTAATCTGTAATTTTATACACTGTGATTAAAAAGTCAGAGTAATATGTACACGTTTGGCAAACTCATGGACATAAGTTAACCATATTGACAGATGATTACTTACAAATTTTATTGATTTATTTTAATTAAATAAATACTTTCCAAACCAAAAATACAATATAATATCAAAATAGCTTTTAAAAGAGCTGAGTTTATTCAAGTAAATACGACTGATTATTAAAATTTATAAACTCTACCGAACCTAACCCAGTTTCACTGTCAAAGTGACAGAAATTAAATCTGTCAGATTATAGTTGACCAGCACGATTACTCGAATAGTAGTTTATACAATCAATATCTCTACTGATGTTGAATGTTTTTCTAAGAATGACATTAGAACTACAGAAATAGTCAAGTGTGAGTCTAAATTTTCTACTAAATTAATATAACTACGTTGAACAATTGTATCGCCATCTCACTCTGTCAATTATAAATATGTAACTGCGTATGTCTTGGATAAAGTTTTTGCTTAGTAAACAACACTTAATAATCTATCTCTCTTGTTTGTTACTTATAGAAAAAGGCAGCAAATCCAAAATATGTGCCTGATATGATCGTTCATGGGTATTCTTTCATTTTTCCGACTGTATGTGATAACAAAACAGCAGAATACACCACCAAGGTTAAAGTCGAAAGCTTACAGGACGACTACACAAAATACCTATTTCAAAAAAGACTAACGGAAAAAAGCAGCAACAGGTATATCACAGAAAGTGACGGAGTCGAAGAAAGCTGGGCAAAACTTAAATATATTATATTAGCCTCAGCCAAGGAAGTTCTTGGTGAAAGAAACATTAATAAAAATAAATCGCTTCCAAGACGAAGAACTCCATGGTTTTGTACAGAAGTGAAGGAAAAATGTAAAGAGAAGAAAAAAGCTTACCTAAAATACATGTCAAGTAAAACACAAGAGGCATACGATAATTATAAGAATATAAGAAACTAAACACATTCAGTAGTAAGAAGAATAAAACATGATCACTGGGAACGTTTTTCGAAAGAAATGGAACATGATTTTTATGGTCTCCAAAAGGAAATATGGCACTTTATAAGACGTCAAAGAACGGAGGTAAAGGTACTAATAGAACCAAAACACACAGAAAAGGATACATGGATTGACTACCTAAAAAAGCTCTATGCAGAGGAAGAACAAATGATACTAGAACCGGAAACACAGGAATTACGAAAAACACTCGAAAAGCTGAAGAACAGAAAAGCTGCAGGTAAGGATGGAATACCAAACGAATTACTGAAATATTGTGGAGCAGCAATGACAGAAAAATTAACAACATTAATTAACAAAATTATTAAACACAATAAAATACCGGAGGAATGGAGAACGAGCGAACTAATTCTACTATTCAAAAAAGGAGATAAAAAGCAGCCAGAAAACTACAGAGGTATCAACTTGTTAAATACTACCCTAAAACTTACAACTACAATCTAACAAGAGGTAATGAATCAGAGGATAAATTTAGCAGATGCACAACAGGGTTTTCGTACTGGAAGATCGTGTACAGATGCAATATTCGTCAAAAAGCAAATTATTGAGGAATCACTAGAGTATAATAGACCAGCATTTCTATGTCTGATTGACTTAAAGAAAGCATATGAGAGAGTAAGACTCAAAGATGTAATCCATCTTCTGTATAATAGAGAAGTCCCTCTAGATATCATAAAAACTATTAAGAACATCTACCAAAACAACAAAATGGAAGTCAGAATAGATGGACAACTTATATAACCTATAGATATAGGCAGCGGAATAAGACAGGGAGACTCTTTGAGTGCTATGCTTTTCAATTTAATCATGGATGAAATCATCAAAAACGTCAACAGAGGAAGATCATATAGAATGGGAAACGAAGAAGTAAAAATATTCTGCTACGCAGACGACGCAATATTGATAGCCCAAGATGAAGATAGTCTGCCAAGATTAGTCCACAGATTTAACATAAGAGCAAAAGAATTCAATATGACAATTCCATCTCAGAAAACCAAAACAATAGTAATCAGTAAAGAACCAATCAGATACAAAATAGAAATTGATGGTATTATTATTGAACAAGTAATGGAAGTAAAATACCTTGGAATTACATTGTCAAGTTACGGAGACCTACACAAAGAAGTGAGAAATCAAGTACAAAAAGCAAATAGATTGGCAGGATGCCTTAATAACACTATGGCGAAACCGACATATTTACACTGAGATGAAGTCAAGAATTTATAAAGCCAGTGTAAGACCAATAATGACATATGCATCAGAAGCAAGACCCGATACAGCCACAACACAAAAACTACTGGAAACGGCAGAGATGAGAGTACTGAGAAGAATTACAGGAAATACACTGAGAGATCGAAAGAGAAGTGAATATATCAGAAGATAATGTAACGTACAGTGTATAAACGAATGGGCACTAAATAGAAAAAAAGAATGGAACAGCCACATAACCAGAATGGGGGAGACACGTGTGGTCAAAATAGCACGAGATAAATCACCAATCGGTAGAAGAAGTATCGGCCGACCGCGCAAAAATGGAGTGACAACCTTCCATAGAGGTATCAGTCCGCCAATGAACAAGCAGAATTGCTTATAAAGAGGAAGAAAAAGAAGAAAATTGAGGACGAAAATTATTAAAATCGTAGAGCGGAAAATATAAGATTATTTTTTGCATCTGAAAATTTGAACATACTGGGGGCGGCTAAGAAGAGTGAAGCCACTGCACAAGGCCATTAATGATCTTCCTTAGAATAAAACCTAAAATAAAAGAAAATCGATGGAAATTAAAAACGTTGTTGTAAACACAAAATAACTAAGAAATGCTTAAAATCTAGAGCGACTAAAATATCAACAAAAAGAGCTTTAAATAGTTTAAAAGAGCATCTCTAGAGCTTCAAAATACAAACTGTATCAAAGTTACACTTTTGTGTAACATAATTTTTGTGTAAATAATATGGAACAATTTTTAAAAATAAAACTGGAATGTAATTTTCCATCAAAATGAAAATACATTTTTGCGCCACATATTGTTCATATCAGCTCTTTTGTAGTTGGACTATTGTGTGTGCCACTGATTTTTACGGCGTTTGACAGAAATAAACCTTTTAAATTTATTATAATAAGGCGTTTGACCTTTAAAATTGACTGGAAAAAGCACAAGTCCGGTCTTACCTCGCTACATGCTCCAACTTGCCACGTGCACTAATATTTGCGTAGCAAGACCAGAGTAGTGCATTTTCCAGTAAATTTCAAATAATCGAAAGTAATTATTTCTTTAACGTAAACTTTAAGCAATGTTCTTAATACTTATCAAAAATAAATGCACAAGACACCAAATTTGCTGTAAAATACCTGCACTTTCTTCAACAGCTCTAGGTTAGATAGTTACTACTCATGTACTCACATTTTATAAATGGCAAAATAGTGGTAGAATTACTTCTGAGTAAGAGACATCTATGTCAATCAGTTGATACTAATCTAGTAGAGATTTCTACTTCTCAACTTGTACAATTAAACGTATCTTTAGAGCTAAATAGATTCAGAGCTAATACGAACTTGCCCCGTTTATGATCTTATCCCACTCCACTTTATCATAAACAGTTTTGGATAATTTTAAGTATTCTAGAAAGAAATATGTGCTCCACTTTAAAGATCGATAGTTGTCCGACTCGTACATTCATACCTTTAAATCTGTAGCCCACAATTCAGCCAGAAGGTGAAGTTGTACGTACAAACAAGATTTGATTAGCCTGGAGGATTGCCAGTACACCCCGCAGCAAAACGCCGTGTCTGTTTGTTCTTTCTTTGACATGAGAAGCGACTGGAAAACATTAACTGTGAGCCCGGATAAAAAGCTTGGGGCCAAACGTTGCCAACTTTAACTTTTCCAGCCCTTTCTATCGGCCGTTTTATCATTTTTGTTTCGAGAAAGCTGACATTTATCTTATCAATAAAAGGAAGTGAACAGCGACAAAGTAATTTTTTGTATAGGTCCGATTTCCGAATTGCTTGGAGTTTTCTTTATTGTGATCTGTCAATAGATGTAATCGCTTTTCTTCAGAAAAATTACAAAAGTTTTTACTAAGGACGTCGATAAGTCAGTGCAGCTTTTGCTATTAAATTTAAATATAGTATGACAAGAAAGATTCTACAAGAGTTTTTCAAAATATTATTGTGTTTCAATTTATCAATCAAAGATAGAATAAAATTTTTTATTTTTTTTAATATAACGCGGGCACATAAATTTGATACACCCTGTATATTGATTTGTAAATATTTATTAGAAGTTAGCTTTCACGCAAGGTGGTTTCTCCTTAATGAATTTTTCCATGAAGAATATTAAAAACACTTGTAAATAAAAGTGAAGTGAAAGTTAATTAGGATTATTATTTTAAACCGATTGTTTATTATGGGAAAGGTAGAAGCCATAGGTAATTAGTTCTTAAAAAATTAAGGTAAAGAAAGTTTGGAATTTTAATCTCTTTTTGTTTAACCCCGAGTAAATTTTGTAGAATTTCCCGAAAGTAATTATTATGATGGTAGGAATATTTTTGAAAGTATGAGTGGGTGTTTCGAATGAAAAAAAGAATGGGGAAGAAGAAATGTCTCTGATTGGTTTGGCAATTTGGAATGGGAAGGAGAGAAGGTTGAATTTTCAGATAGTTTTGGAAAGAGGGATTAATTGTGTTACCAGCATCCGAAAAGAGCAGTCAAAAGTTTTCGTGAGTAGTTCAGAAGCAAGTACTATTGTTTTGTTTTGATAGTGAGCGTAGCTGAAAAGTGGAACGAGAGACAAATCAAATCGAGAAGAAATACCTCTTTAATTCTGTAAAGTCCAAGAGAGTAAGTTACAAGAATTATCATTATTAAAATTATTTGTGACACCAAGTAAAAAAGATACTTGGGTCTCAGGAGATTATTGTTGAGAGAAAGAGAGGAGAGAGTTTTGGAGTTTATTGAACGAGTACTGGCAAAAAAGAGGCCTCGCTTGTGTTTTTGGAGAAATAGTTGCTGGTACCCTACTGGATTGTTTGCTGAGAACGGAGAGGGCTTTGATTGGTAGCCTAACATAATCAACAAGGAGGAGCTGTTTGGGTCAAGAGGAGACATCATTGTGTGTGAATCAAAAAGGTCAGTCAATAACCTGTATGATAGATTTTTTTTTTATAATCAGAAGTTAATTTTTTTACGTAAAAGCATATGAATTTAAGATTCCAACATTTGAAAAATTGAATAGGAAGTATAAGTACATAATTTTGCGAATACCAAATTTGTTTTGTTTAGCTGGTTTTATTAATGGTATCAAGAACAAAGCGATAAATATTTTATAGAGAATGCGGAAAAATCCCCTTACGAGCAATTCACACATCCACTACTTCGGGCTGGGAAAAATTTTTTGAATAGAATCGAAGATCCAAACACCAGCTCTTAGAAATGTGTTTCGCCCTCTTCAACCTCTATGGGCTCATCGGTGAAGATGAGAGGTTGAATATCTTCAGACACATTCCAATCAAAAAAACAACATTCGAGACCTAGACATAGCAGGAACGTAAATCTACGCCCAACCTGACAATGCCATTCTCAAGTTTTAATTCCCTAATTACTTTAGAGTAAGTAAGATAATGTTTATGAAAAAACAAAAGATGTAGATCTTTGAAACACACTCAGTGATCAAAAGATCCACAGGTACTGGTTTGGACGACCACTCGTACGAGTGGTCGTCCAAACCAGTACCTGTGGATCTTTTGATCACTGAGTGTGTTTCAAAGATCTACATCTTTTGTTTTTTCATAAACGATAAATATTTGTTTGAATTAGATTAATTTATATGGTAAAAGTTTCTTTTGGACAGTTATGCCCACAGAATTTAATTGATAAATTTACAGAACATTGCTTTTGATAATAAAGGTAATTGTATGTGCTTATTTATGATTTTTCTAGTTATTTCCTTTTCCTATGTTAACCCGATAATGAATAACTAAGAGATACTGAAGCCACGAGAAAGGATAAGTATAACCTAAGAGAATTTAATTAAATTTTTTTATGACAAAAGGCACTCTGAAATTTTTTCTTAATTTTTTATGTATGATTTGCGTTAATTAAATAAGTAATCAAATAATTACTAATTAATATAAAAGTAATAGAAAGCAGATCATAACATTATATAAATCCAATATTCATTCTATCTATCTATCTATCAGCGAGGTTCCTACAGCCTCTGCCGCTTCTCGCATTTCGACCGCCATCGTTTTCTGTCCATCCATTCGTCTTCTTTGATGGCTCTATCTTTCATGATGTGCCGTACATTTTCTTCCCAGGCAACTGAAGGTCTTCCCCTTCTTCTTCTTTGGTGTGGTATGTAATTTAAAGCTTTCTTTGGCCATCTATCTTCATTCATTCGTTTCACGTGACCATACCACACTAGTTGTCTAGTTTCAATTTTATCTACACTGGAATATACAGTATGTGTCCTCCTTCTAATATCTTCATTCCTGATGTGATCTTTTTTAGATATACCACACGCTCTCCTTAGATAATCCATTTCTACTACTTCTATTCTTTTCCTATCTTTTTTTTGTCATCTGCCAAACTTCTGCCCCATAAGTCATAATAGGCTCTACCAAGGTACGATAGATTGTCAATTTCGTTTCTTGCCTTATATCTTTAGACCACAGTAGAGAGCTCAGAATGTTTACCGCTTTTTTGCCCTGCTGCGTTCTCTTTTCGATGTCTCTTTTGGTAGTGCTTTCTTTAGATATTATAGATCCGAGATATTTATATTCATTACGTCTTTTCGTGGTTCTAATTTCTAACTCTGGATCTTCTTCATCATCCCCTATTTTAAGATACTCTGTCTTTGACATATTCATATTGAGGCCCCATTTTTCATATTCTTACATATATTCATTACAAAGGTAAATTTAAACGTTCTGAGAAAAATTAATATAATAAAGAAATGGAAATTTTAATTTCCATCACAATAAGAAAGTTAGAATATCTCGGTCATATCTCACGTAGAGAGAGGTATAACTTGCTCCAATTGATTATGCAGGGAAAGATTTAAGGAAAAAGAAACATAGAGAGATGCAGAATTGGAATACGCATTCGTAGAAAATGGTACGGATTTAAGTCAAATGAACTTTTTAGAGCAGCCGTCTCTAAAGTCCGAATAGCTATGATGATTGCCGACCTCCGTCGTGAAAATGTCACTTGAAGAAGAAAAATAATTACTACCCACAAAATTTTGATTGTGCTACAAAATATGCCTTATATATGCCTTTTCAATTCTGATGAACAAACTCAACGGTTTCTTAAGAATTTTTGGCTGCTGATTTTTGGCTGGCTCATAAACTAAAAGAGATAAAAAAAGGATGATAAAATTTGTTCGTTAATAAAAAACGAAGAAAAAACGTTTACTAAACTTAATTCCAACAATTAGAACTTAAGATATTGTAAAATTAGTGCACAATGCAAATTCCAAAATAAGTATTTTTCGAAGCTTTATCGATCGTAACTCGGCTTCTACTCATGCAAATGAGCCTTAGAATATATTATTTTAAAGCTTAGTAAATATGCTTCCAAAAACAGTTTGTTAAATTATTTTGTCTTTATTTGTTTTAAAGTTATATCCGTTTTAAATTAAAATTTTCTTAAAAAAATGTACATTAATTTGTGTATAAGGGTTTCAAGCAAATTTGAGCTATAAACGTTATACTTTAATATTGACAATAATGATAAAAGAACTCAAAAGGAACATTTTGAGCTTAAAAAAATGTTTGTACGTTTATTTTTGGCCAAGATATCAATATTTTAATAGCGCGCTGTGAGGCGCGAGATTGGCTCACCGCGTAAAGGTTCACGCGCTAACTTCTCGATGCAAATTATAATTTCAATCTATATACATATACGTTATCTTCATTTTTTTATTTTTGATGATCCTAATAAAATTTGATCATATAATTCTTATAATTAAATCATCATATTGTACCTCGTATCACCTTTCATTCTATTATTTAGTTTTTCTTCTATTTTTTGTACTAAATGAGAAAAAAAAATCATTAAAAACTAATATTTCAGAAATATAACTAAAAAGTTAGTAAGTTAGTTAGTAAGTTGATATTATTTGTTAATAGTAGGTATATTTACAAACATTTTCTTTCATGCATCTGCATCGAGATATACAAGGAATCTCAGCTTTTTTACATCTGCATAAGTTCTTAGAGCAATTTTTACAGATACATGGTGGTGCTAAATCTGATCTTGAATGCATTAAAATTAATACTTTTTGGGGCTTCAGAGTTTCGTTATCTAGGTATATGATATCCATATACAAGTGGATCAAGTTCTTTTGCAGTATCTTCTAGGCACGTTTATTGTGTGTACACCACATAAAATGCTCGTTTTATATGCAATTGTATTGAGTTCGATGTTGATTGCATATCCAACAAGAAAAACGCCTCCATGGTCCTATAAACCAAAGCGTAGTTAATTAAAAGTTTTCATATTTTAAGAGTTATTCAGAACCTTTACCAAAAATTCTTCCGCTAGTTTAAGGTTTTTTTTGAATAGCAATCCGTAGTTTTCCGAGCAATCCATAAATGAATTTTGTGCTATTAAAATATCGATATCTTGGCCAAAAATAAAGCTACAAAATAAAGCCTACGAACACTTTCCTAAGCTCAAAATATTATTAATGTTAATTAAAGTATAAATTTTTATTGCACAAATTTATTTAAAACCCTTATAAACAAATTAGTGTACCAATTTTATAAGAAAATTATAACTTCAAACGAGTATAACTTTAAAACAAATGAAGATAATTTGACAAACTTTGTTTGGAACCCTATTAATTAAGCTTTAAAATGAGACCTTGAAAAGCTCATTGGCATGCGTAGAAGCCGAGTCACGATCGATAAAGCGTCGAAAAATACTTACTTGAATGTGAGCCGATATTGCGCCTCATAGCGCGCCATTAAAATATCGATATCTTGGCTAAAAATAAATTTACGAACATTTTTGTAGGCTTAAATTGTTCGTTTTGAGTTCTTCTATCATTGTTTATCAACGCCAATCATTGACTTTTTTTACATTGATTCAATGAAAATTTCGTTAATACTATAAACACGTAGTCATTAAGTAATGACCATATTCATTATTACAATGTAATTCTATTCATTAAAAAATAATGAATATAATCATTAGTCCAATGAATCTTTTTATCTATCCAATGACTTTTTTCATAATAATAATAATTTTTTCATTGTATATATGAAATTATACATCAGGATTATGCGGTTAAATTAATGAATATAAAACGTTGCACTAATGTACAGTGTTCTTTAAATTACGAACTCGTTTATTGAATCAATGTTTTCGTAACATTAAATCAATGTTTTCGACTTTGATTAATAACTCGATACATTGTTTTGATGTAACGCAATCATTGTATTAATGTAATATACCTGAATCAATGATCAATTCATTGTAGCAATGATCTTGTACATAAATTGATACATTTCTTAAAACTCTATAAGTGTTTTTATTGGTGTAAAAAAATCACGTGACCACAGTTGCAGCCTGCTAGCAGACAGTCACCCTGCAGACTCTGAGGAGCGGTGTTTGGCACTAGAGATTTGGTTGATTTTTCTAAGGTATGTATTTACATATATTTTTAACTGTATTTATAAATTATTTTGTTGGATTTCTATAAAAAAAAGTTGTACTTCTACTTCCACTTTTGCAGATTGATATGGACTTTGGAGTGGCATTTGGAAATGGAAATGGACTTATTGATGGATGGGACAGCAATTTTGAAAGAATTATCTCCTTTCTTCATTGTGAAAGTCGTATCAAGGATAAAACAAATAAATTTTTGTTTGAAAATATTACCCTTGAAGATATTACGGAATGTAAGTACCTCTTTCATTATCCAATCCTGCATATCCAGTATTAATTAATTTTTGTTCTCTGTAAATTTTTTCAAAAGCTAATTCGACACAGAGGTAAGAGAAATAGGAACCATTTGAAAATATTTCTAAATGGTGTAATCTTATAAAAGATTAGTAAATTAAATCTTTAGGTGATTAAACCGTAAATAATTGAAAAATATTATTAACTCTTGCAGTCAGTAGTATCTATCAAAGTAAAAATAGACATCTCAACATCTAGCAATTTTTTTCAGGATAAATTAAAATATTTCTATAAAAAAAGTGATACCCAAAAATACAACTATGTTCACTATTTGGATTTATTTTTTTATAATAATTATTATAATAAATTGTAGTTGGCTAACATGCAGTTATTCTTTGGGTTCTACATCGATATTTTGTACGAACTAATAAAATATACCATCAGAGATTTTCAGTAATCATTCTTACATCGGGAAGACCCAGCAAGAAGTCGAAGAGATCATATTAGATTTTTGAAATCAAAGAAAAATGCCATTCAACCATTTGTTTTTGTATGGATGGGTGGTGATAATTAATCCCAGAGAGATATTGTATTTATGGAGATGTTATTGTAGATGTATTTATTTTCACGATATCAGGTATACATTTTTATATAATATAAGTATATATTGATGTGATCTTGATTATTGATATGAGATAATATTCTTATATGTTACTTAATTTAATCAATGTATTAATACTAATCCAATTAATTAACCAGATCACATATCAATATGTTTTCAATCTCAGGGCGAATTATAAATTAATTACTTACTTCCGTGGCTTCTAAATATTTCTTAATGGTTCCTAATCGGGATAGAAAAGAAAAGAGTAAAAAAAATACACATATGGGTCACAATTATAATCAAAATATTTTTTATTTTATTTAAAAGGCAATCAATGCTTAATATTTGCTATTTCTTATTATTCTTAAACATAACATTTACAAATGGGAATCTTATTTCCTTTTGGTTTTCAATTGAAAGTTTTTATTAACATTTAACTATTAGGAGTTATTAGGAACAACTCTATTTAAGTTTGATGAAGCTTTTCTGATATTATTGATTATGTTATTCAATTTTTTATGTGGAATTTAATACGAAAAACCCATACATTCATGTCCAAACAAATGAGACTGGCCTTTTCCTGGTGAACTGAAAATGTCCTCACACAAGACCCGTTTCCTGCTATCCTTGGCTGCGATCAAACCTCGTCCTGGCTTCCAGTAATGTTCTCCTTTGAAAAACTAGCTCGTATAGCTCTCGTTCCTGCGTCTGTCGTGATGCTGTGTTCTACCTTTCTCGAAACTGCTATCAGCTACCGGGACACTCTTGGCTCAAGGAGGTTCTTTTACTCTCGACCTGGCCTACTTCTCGTTCCACGATAGATACTCCACACTCACGGAACTACATCGGCTTTCTCACTCTCCGTACACTACCGTCTACTACTCGACTTCACTTCTCGACAGCTCAAAACATTCTGATCTCACTTTCTCATCCATTCCCCTACTTTCTAAATATCCCTTCCAGATTCACAAATCAATCTTCCACCACCAACTCTCATTCGTAATATTCCTCAAAACCAATTTTTAATCTTTCTAAATATGCTTAATGGATTTCAAAAGAAAATATTTAATTCCCATTCTAAAATACTTTCTAACTATTTACAAATTTTAATGACCTATTCTCTCTTTCAAATGAGTCTTATTTAGCATAGGCTAATGATCGAAACCTTCCGCGAAAAACGATAATGAACTATCATCTATTTCACTGAGTTTTATTTAGCATAGGCTAATGATCGACCTTCCGAGAAGAACGATAATGGTACGCGTCATTCACTTTGTTTATCTAAGCACATTGTTCCGAGTTTCGTACGCTTATTCTAATCACTTCTTAAAATTAAATATAACAATTTGTTGTATACAGGTTGTTCTAAATTTATATGCCCGAGGTTGAGAAAATTAAAAATATTTTATATTAAAGTGAATTTTGTTTATAATTATCAAATTTTAATTTTTATATCAAATAGAAATATAACAAATCCCCGCCTTGTATTCGATAAAATTTATCTGCATTTTTAAATAAATTTTCTCGAGGCAAAACCAACTCCCTGTATATTTCCTTACTTTAATCTACGTCTTATACCCCTTCTTCTTGTATTACTCTAATTAGTCCCACCTGTAGAGTAATTGTTTCCTTATTTTCAGTGTCCTCATCCTGTGTTAGAGTGTCGGCTATTATGTTGTCTTTCCCTTTTTCCCATATTAATCTTCTGTCTTTTTCCTCAGATTTTTCACATACTTTTATCGTGTATTCTGCATCCTCGTTTTCATATGCCTCCTCTTCAAATGCCACTGTTTCGATCATATCTTTTTCGCTTTCATTTTTTTGCTTTATTTCTTCTTCTCCTGAGCTCGTCTCTTCTTTTGAGGAATCCCAGGTTTCCTTTGTTTCTGATACTCTCAAATTTTCTTCTTCTGGGCTCAACTCTTCTTTTGAGGAGCCACAGGTTTCATTTTCTTTTGTCTTTTTCTGACTTTTTCTCCCTTTTCTTCTTTGTCCTTGCTTCGTTGCCAAATTCATTTCCACTGTTTGTTCTTTACCTGATTCGTCCGTATTTTGTTTCTCCTGTTCCTTGTCCTGTTCTTCTTCTTTTTCTTCTGTTAGATTCATCGTATTATTTTTAAAATCTATCACTACATGTTTTTCTGCCAATTCGTCAACTCCTACTATCATGTCATGTGACATGTTTGGCATTATTACACATTGTAGTGCATACATCTTCTTACCCTGTCGTACCATTACTCGTATGCCTTCATTTATAGTTGCCAATGTCCGTTTGTTTGCGCCCACTAAATTTACCCTAGGTATTTTGTAAATTAAATTTGTTAAGTTAACTTCTTCTATTAGTTTTCTGTTGACCAATGTTATTTCAGATCCAGTGTCTATCATAATTTTAATTGGTTTCTCGTTGATAAATCCATCCACAAATTTTAAATTAACTCCATTTTTCTTTTCGTTGTTTCTTGCCAATTTAATAAACTCCTTGGGGTTACAAAAGATTCCTGTTTGATTTTTGGTTTTTAGTGAGCGCCGTCGTGAAAAAACGCCGGTTGCTCATCGTTGTTTATATTTTCGTCATAATGTCTCTCTAAGTCATATCCATCTGTCTGGGTATTATTTACTTCTCTTCTATTTTCTCTTGGTCTGTCGGATCTGTTTCGGTTTTCTTGATATCCCTGTTCATTTTGTCTACCATTATTTCTGTTTTCTTGATTTGAGCGTGTGGTGTTTCTATTCTGGTATTCTCGATTTCTGTCCTCATTCCATTGCCTATTTCTTTGTTCATAATTTCCTCTTCCGTTGTCTCTATTTTCGTTTTCCCTTCTGGGATTAAAATCTCGTCTTGTATAGTCCCTCCTATTTTGATTTCTATCTCTGTAATCCTGTGTTTCTCGGGGCCTGTAATCTTCTCGCGACCTTCTTGATTTTGTTTCTCTTACACGTAATTCTCTTATTTGTAGGAATTGGCATAAACTATCTATGTCTTTGTAGTTTTGCAATGTGATATGGTCTTCCAACGTTTCTTCGAAATGTCTTGCAATCAGTTCGACTAATTGTTCCGATGAGTAATTATATTGTAAATGTTTTGCGTTATAGTAAATTTGTAATGCATATGTCCTTTCTGATATACCCATCCTATCATTGTATTTCCCATTTTGCAATTCCTTGTTAATTTCCAATTGTTGGACTTTTCCCCAGAAATAATTCAAAAATTTTTGTTCAAATTGTTGCCAACTGTCAAATTCTTCTTCTTTGCAATCGAACCATAGGCTTGCTTCATTTTTGAGATGGTTTCTGATAGTTTCTTTTGCTGTTTCGAAATTTCCGATGTGCTGTATTTTCTTTTTCAGGCTATTTATGAACGGCACTGGGTGTAATCTTCTTACATCCCCGCCAAACCTTATCTTCACGTCATCTGTGCTATGTATAACCATTTCTCTTCTTTCTCCGACATTTTGTTGCGTCCGGTTTTCGGTGACTTGTTTTTCTATTTCTGTGATTCTTTTTTCCACTTCTTCTCTGTCTACTTGAATAGCATTTTCCAACTTATTTTCCAAATTTTCTAGTTCCTTTTTCTGGCCATTCGTTAACTCCTTTATTTTATCTTGAATTTTCATTTCATACTTTTCTATGCGTTCCTCCATTTTCTTGTTGTTCTCTTCTATGGCTTGTTTTGTTTCCTTCTGATTTTCTTGCATTATTCTTTTTGTTTCATCCATTTTTTGATCCAATTTTTGTTGTGTTTCATCCATTTTTCGTTGTGTTTCCTCCATTATTTGATCCACTTTATCCATTTTCTTTGATGTTTCTTCCTGATTTTTCTCCATTGTTTGTTTTGTTTCTCTTTGATTGTCATCCAGTTTTTGTTGTGTTTCATCCATTTTCTGTTCCATTCTTTGTGACTGGAGTTGCATCATTTGTAATAATTTATCTATTCCTGATAATTCTTGCTGTTCTGATGCCATGATTGTCGTGTCTAAAATATCTTCTTGATTTGAATGTTCTTTTTGTTTTTTGTTGTCTTTGCTTTGGCTTCTTGTCACAGACATTTGTTTTCAAGAAGTACTATCCCCGCCAAATATGAAATTTTACTAGTATGTTACCAAGACGACTTTTTTTTTTACCCAAATATTATAAATTGTCAATAAATATATCAAATGTAAATATCGTAAAAATAAAATATTAAATCAGTTATGTAAAATTTGTACCTAAAGAGATCTAAAATTTTATGTTATCAAATGTAAGTATCTCACTTTTTACCACAGGCATATAAATTTTCAAATACCGGCTTTACTCTTTCTATCCTTCAAATTTGCCACTAGAAATACTTTACAATGCTTTCCACGTTGGACGACAGTTGATGTGATTGAAAACATATTGATATGTGATCTGGTTAATTAATTAGATTAGTATTAATACATTGATTAAATTAAGTGACATATAAGAATATTATCTCATATCAATAATCAAGATCACATCAATATATATTTTTATATATTTTATAAGAAGAATAAATTTCTGTTATATTAAGTTATTCAGTTTTTTCCAAAATTACATTATAAAAAGTTGTTTGTGTTAATTAAAAATATATGTGTTTTTTCTTTAAACTTATAGATAATACTTAACATTAGTTTGAGAACCGGCAAAAAATCGTTGCTTCAACCTATATTTGAAATATTTATGTAGATATGAAGTCCTAATTTTGTTTACTTATTAACTATTTGTATGTTATATACAAATATACATGAAGATGCCATCACTGAACCAAAAAAGTACGTAAATATAATGAAAAAAACATTGATTCAAAAACGGGGAGCATTAATTTTCGTCCAATGATCAGTATCGTTGGTCCAATGTAAGTAGATACATTAACTAATGCTCAAAAACCTTACTTTTTATGAATTTGTACGTTGGTTCAATGTACTTTCTAGCTAAGAATTAATGTACCGTTCCATTGATTCAATGTACCGATCAATTGATTCAATGTACCTATACATTGATTCAATGTACCGATACATTGATTCAATGTACCGATACATTTATTCTTAACTAGAAAATACATTGAATGAACGTACTAATTCATAAAAATTAATGTTTTTTGGCATTAGTTAATGTATCTACTTACATTGGACCAATGACACTGATCTTTGGATGAAAATTAATGCTCCCCGTTTTTGAATCAATGTTTTTTTCATTATATTTACGTACTTTTTTGGTTCAGTGTACGCAGAAGCTGAGTTACGATGGATAAAGCTTCGAAAAATACTTATTTTGCAATTTGCAGTTTGCATTGTGCACTAATTTTACAATATCTTGAGTTCTAATTGTTGGATTTAAGTTTAGTAAACTTTTTTCTTCGTTTTTTATTAAGGAACAAATTTTATTTGAAACATTTTTTTATCTCGTTTAGTTTATGAGGCAGAGCCTTCTAAACATTTAAAGTGTTTATAATTGTTTATAACAATCTTCTGACCACTCGGATCGAAATCCACCCTCGAAGTTCGTAATCGGCAGCCAAAAATCTATAAGAAACCGTTGAGTTTGTCCATCAGAATTGAAAAGGACACTGTGACCCCTCTGGGGCCTAGACTAATAAGAGAATTTACAAGCTGTGTGAAAGTCACTCCAACCGGGTTCATAAATGTTGCTGGTACGATACAGTTTTTGTTCTCAATACAAGTCTTATAAGCATGTCTGATTGATTATGAGCAAGTGTTTGATCGAGTACAGTACAGCAAGATGATGCAAATATTAAAAAAGCAGGAACTAACAACCAATATATGAAAACAATTTAGGAAATACCTTTATTGGAATCAGATCGAAAACCTCAGAAATGAAGGTCAACACATCGAATATGTGCAAATCATGCATTGAGTGAGGCATGGCTGTATTTTGTCTCCTCTAATCTTTAATGTATACTCTCAAAGAATATTTATAGGAAATTTGCACAAAACTGAAAATGGTATCCTACTAAACGAGTACTGGCTAAACAAGATATTTGGGCCTGTGCTGGATGAAGCATCAAGACAACATAGGAAAGGAACTAACAAGGAGCTCAAATACCTTTACCCAGACGCCAACATCTTAAAGGAACTTCAGTCCAGAAGACTCCAATAGTGGTGAATAGAGGTTGCTCAATGTAGAGAACAGTGGAGGTATGTTGTCAAGTCGGCTAAAACCCTCGAAGGGTTGTAACGCCACGGAGTAAGTAAGTTTTTTTATTAACTTCATTGAGTACAACAATCTGCCCATTGGGCATTAAGCATTTGTTATGGTAAAAAAATACAAACATGTAGAGAGTTACTCCAGTAAGTAACCTCTTTACAATTCTAAAACTAAAATTTTATCAGTCTGAATACACTTTTGATTACATTCAGTTGGTCAAGTCAGACGGCAGTTGCCGTTTTAGTCTACGCACTTCAAAGACGTCCCGCACATTTAATTGTCTGGCAAACGCACTAGGATGCACTAACACTCGTTCACAGTATTTAACACTAAAACGTTGTATGATTTCTTTCACGGATTCTAGGGGGATGTCGTGTTGAATCACCTCGTTGGATACATAGTATGGCGCATTGACTATGGCACGCAGCACCTTGATTTGAAATCTCTGTAAGATGTTTGTATTGGAGACGCTAGCAGTGCCCCATAGCTGAATCCCATAAGTCCATATGGGCTTGAGGATGGACTTGTAGAGTAAAATTTTGTTATCCAAAGATAGTTTGGAATTGCGTCCAATGAGCCAATACATATTTCTCAATTTAAGTCCAAGCTGTTTTCGTTTGGTAAAAATATGTTTCTTCCAAGTTAGACGGCGGTCCAAGTACATGCCAAGATATTTAGCGTGCTCGGATTGAGGAATTAGACAATTATCAATATATACAGAGGGGCATGTTTCTCTGCGTAGCGTGAATGTTACATGCAATGATTTAGTTCCATTAGATTTGATGCGCCATACTTTCATCCATTGCTGAATTCTATTTAGGTTTAATTGAAGATACCTTGATGCTGTTGTTGGATCTGTGTGGGATGCCAAGATAGCAGTGTCATCTGCATACGTTGCAACTGTAGTTGTACCAGATGTTAGAATGCCCGCTGTGTATAAAATATATAGAATTGGGCCGAGAACGCTGCCTTGTGGGATGCCTGAGTGAATAGGATATATATTAGTGTGCTCGTTACCATGATTCACAAGGAAGTGTCCATTTTCTATGTAGGACTTTACGAGCTGGAAGTGAGGATAGGATAGGAGCTTCTTTAATTTTATTTGTAGCCCTATGTGCCATACATTGTCAAAAGCCTGAGATATGTCAAGGAAAGCAGCCGAACAGTATCTTTTGGCGTTAAAATCGTTGTTTATTTGGTTGACTAGCCTATGCATTTGTTCTATGGTTGCGTGTTTGTCTCGGAAACCGAATTGGTGTTATGGAATTATTTTATTTTTGTCTATTATCGTTTTCAACTTTTTACGTACATTTTTTCAAAGACTTTGCTAATCATATGCAAAAGGCTTATAGGCCGGTATGAAGATGCATTTTCCGGTCTTTTTCTGGGTTTAAGGATCACTAGGATTTGTGCCACTTTCCATGAACTAGGAAAGTAGCTTAGGCACAGAATTGCATTAAATATAAAGGTGATTAGTTTTATGCATTTATCCGAGACTTCTTTTAGAATCTTGCCAGAGATTAGGTCAAATCCAGGGGCTTTTTTGATATTGATTTCATGTATTATTGTTTGTTTTACTTGGTTGACTGTAAATTTCGTGTTGGGCAGATCCATTTAAAACGGTGCTGTTAGGAATCTGGTTAGTTCTGTTTCTTCCTCTGTAGATATTGTAGAAGCGTATGGCGTGAATACTTTTTGAAGGTGCTTGCCAAAAAGTTCAGCTTTTTTTTGTCGTTCCTAGCCCAGGTGTTTGCTTCATCTTTGATTGGTGGGTTATGCTGTTGGGGCCGTTTGAGTTTGGGGTAAGTAAATAAGTAACTTTACACCAACCAAATCCCTGGAGAAACAGTGATGCACTACAACTATCTCGGTATCATAATAAACGAAGAATGGGCCAACAACCAAGAGATTGGAGCGCGCATCGGAAAAACTAGGTCCACCTTCAACTAGATGAGGGCCTTCTACAAGGGCCACAACCTCTTTCTTGATATAAAAATAAGAATACTGCGATGTTACGTCTTCGTATAAAATAATTTTTTCACTTATTATGATTGTAAAGAAACAAAGCAAAATCAGCTATACATCTTAAAGGAATTATCATCAGCCATCTCCCATCTATTTTAAGAACCTTCAAAAAACTCTATAAGATTTTTCAGCTGGTTTTTCTTTTCTGGCTTATTAGGCCGAATATTTTGTTTGTTAATATTGTTCTGAAGTTATTTCCTTGTGGAATTTTTATAATTGAATATTTAGATGGGAAATAAGCCACAATTAAATTGAAAAAAATTATTTTATTAACGTTTCTACGCCCAAATCGGGTGTCGTTGTCAAAATACAAAATACTACTAAATTAACCTTACGATGACCAACCTTTTTCTCTTACACGGATGACCAAGGGGGGAAAATGACCCCAGGTCCAAAATGTCAAAAATGACAATTAACAAAAAAATGAAGTTTGTTTTTTTAACTTTTTTTATGGCATGGACTTTATGTCATTCAGCCAGTCACAACATGCGTATTAGTATCATGTGTAGTATGTATGTTGAGTAAGTGTCTTGTTACTTTGCAAAGTCTACGTCATTAGCGTAAAACTACTTGGAATTACATGTAATAGACGGTATTTTACTAAACATCAACTTCAGAATATATTTTTTATTCGTAAAATATAGGGAATTTTTTTTATTTCAAAATATGAGGATATCTAGAATGATATTAAAGTCAAATAAAAAATAATGATTTAAAAATTGAAAATACTTTTGAATTTATTAAAGAAAAACATACGCTGGGGTCACAATTTCCCCAGCTTGGTCATCCGAAGGTTAAACAAAAATGTTGTTGCTTCGTGAAAACTTCTTCTAATAATTTATTTAATCTAACTCATTTATATCGGCAATTCAGACATATATTATACATTTTAAAGTAGAAGACTTTAAAATGATATTGCCAATATTTGGGTGTCGAAACGTTAATAAAATTATTTTTTTTCAATATAATTGTGGCTTATTCACGTGTTGACTATAGACAAGCTAACAACATGAAGCGAGATGCTTCGAATTTCCTTATCGTCTCTTTGTTCTCAGTCACAATGTGATAAGGAAACGAGGTTTTAATATGTTTATTATTTTAAAAGTCCAAGTTAAATCTAATTATATTGGTTTAATTTCGAATAAAATTAGTGAAAATCCAAGGAAATCAGGTGAGCTCCTTTATCTTTTTCCCCTTTCCAATCTGCGAAAGGGTCTGTAAGTACTCTTGATATTGTGTTGTAGTTTTGGTATCCAGGACTACACACATCATGAACAACTCTCAACTAACCACATCTACATCAAACAACTCTAATTCCAACCGAAAATCTTATGTGGCTGCCGCACTCTCCAGGCCTCCTCCCCCTTCATTACTGAAACGGGAACAAGCAATTGTGATGCACTCCATTACAAAAACCGTTTTATTTGAATTTATTGAAGCGATTGGTGAAATAGTTCAACCAAAAAATATTTATTTTGCGTCTCGCATATCGAATAATCGAATATCCATTTTCCTCAAATCGACCGAAATCGTTGATCAACTTCTGAAAACTACTTCTTACGTCACAATTAATTCCACCGTCGTACCTATCCGCAGGCTTATTTCTCCGGCCAAAAGAATTCTCATTCAAAATGTATGTCTTTCTATCCTGCATTCACTAATCGAACAGCACCTAAAAGATATTGGCTTACAGCTAGTCGCACCTGTTACTTCTGTAAAATGCGGAACAACGGATGATCAATATGCACATATCATGAGTTTTCGTAGGATTACATTTGTTATTCCCGACAAGGAGGACTTTGAAGTGCAATCTTCACTGCTAATAAACCATGAAAATGCTTCATCTAGAATATTTTTATCCACCGACAGATTGGAGTGTTTTCCTTGTAAACTTACGAGACATACTGCGGAGTCTTGCCCTAATGTCCCCAGTGAAACAGACCATACAATTATTTCAGCCAATGCTCCTACCAATTCTTCACTTTCAGCTGGCTCCCTAACTTTAGTAAAAGAACTTCCATCTTCAGAAATTGAGTCCATCTCCGCTATCGACACACCTACCTCGGCTACTATTACAAATATATCTATCCCTCGTCCTACTAATACTGAGCCCATTATGATAGTAGGACAAAAAAGAGGACACCCTACTGACAGTCCACTTGATACTCCTACCATCTCTCCTTCCATTACTCCGAAGCAATCAACTTCTCAAGACCCTTTGACATTCATGATGCCGCCAAAACAGGCCAAAAAAGGCCAAATCTGATCCTCGACCAAATTATTCAATGGGGCCTAATGGTATCTCCGATATAGAATCGGCTTACAAAGAAAATCCGGGTAATTTTAGACTCAATTCTACTCAACTCATTGCTTTTCTTGAGAACTCTTTTCTATGCCACAACCCTCTACTAGAAGCCAAAAAATTCTACTCCGACATAGATGGTATTCTGAAGGACTTATCACAGATTCACACAGGTACTAAGGAAAGGTCACTAAAAAACCGTATCACCAGAATCTCAAAAAAATGAAAACAACAGCCTACTTCCGATGATACACAAGATTATGTAAGTGCCTCCTCTGATAACCCCCCTGATGTCGAATGTAATCACAGCACACATAATGAATAGTTCTCTTCGTATATTGTTTCTTTTTTGTATTCAAGTTAATTCAGTGGAATTGCGATGGGTTCTTCCCTCGGCTGGAGAGAATCCAACACTTAATATCACAATTTAATCCAAACATTATATGCCTGCAAGAAATCAACGCAACAAATTCCAAACTTCCTCATTTAAAACTCTTCGAGGGATAACACTATATAAGGACCAATTTGATCAAGTTTTTTACACCGATACTTCCAAAAGTGACTTGGGCGTTGGCTGTACAGTCACCTCTAAAAACAATCTCATTTGTGCCTCTTTTATTCCTCTTTTGTGTAGTGTACATACTGGAGGATTATATAGTATCTTACAGGCTGTTAAGCACATTAACCTCCCGAACATAAATGTTGCCATTTGTACAGACCCTCTAGCTTCCTTATTATGCATTCAGGAATTATTTACAAATCATCCCCTTGTCCAAAATATCCATCACTGTTCCCACCACCTTTCTACATTAAACACTAAGCTCACCTTCATATGGATTCCGTCTCACATACTTGGCAATGAACTCGCAGACCAACATGCTAAAACTACTCCAACAGATACCACGTCAACAACGTGGTATCCAGATTACCAAAGACTTAAAAACAGAAGCGTACAGATTCACCAGGAGATGATGGCAAACCCACTGGAGCTCTTTAAGTACTTCATTACGTGCAATCCAGGCGTCATTGTATAAGCCTCTATACACTGGACCCACGGGACTTTCTAGACAAGAGCTTACAATTGTAAGAAGAATCCGTATAATCCATACCAAACTAACACACAGCTTCCTAATGACATCAGATGTCCGGCCTAACTGTCAAACATGCCAGTGCTACCTAACAGTCAAACACATTCTTACCGAATGTCATAAATGTAAGACGACAGCTAGAACTCAAACCGCAGCTATGTGAAATATTCAGTGACTCCAACCAGATAGACAAAATTATTCAGTTTTTTAAAAAAGTATCGCTGTATCATAAACTCTAAAACATTTTTATATGATATTATTGTGACAACTTAATGCTACTGTATTAGGATAACTTATTAATTCTATTATACCTCTGTAAATGTAAAAATAAAAAAAAATTGTGGCTTATTTCCCATCTAAATAGTTAATTATTTTGTTTGTATCTCTAAATCTTTATATTTAAACATTAAAACAAATATCTACTCAAAAAACTCATAAGTTTAATGTTTATGTCAAACACAAAGTAATACCCATCAAAAATTAAGTAGACTGCAAAAAAGCCATTAAATTAGAAAGTGACATAAATAAAATAAGTACACAAATAGAATTCTTTAGTATCTTTTTTTGTCGTCTGTCAGTTCGTTTGAAATCAGTTTAGTAGTGTCTGGGACGTTTTTCCAATTTATTCTATCTTATTTGCAAGAAAAAATGTATTACCCTCCACTGGAATCACATAAGAGTTTTTTGTATCGCTAGGCAGGCTATAACGAAAACTGTTATACTAAAACGACAAACCATCAACTAAAATTAGTCTTTATCAATAATAATAAAAAAAAAAGATTCCGAAAATTCTTTCTTATTAACAAGCCAACCGTTCAATTTGGAAAAAGTGCATCTCCTGGGGATAGTAGTAATAATAAAAGTTATACAGGGTGTCCCGAAAAGATTGGTCATAAATTATACCACAGATTCTGGAGTCAAAAATGGATTGATTGAACCTCATTTACCTATATACAATAGTGCACACAAAAAAAGTTACAGCCCTTTGAAGTTATAATTATTTATTTTGCTCAACAGGCCATGTAGGCCCTGGGCGTCGCCCTTTGAAGTTACAAAATGAAAATCGATTTTTTTTAATATCGAAGATTTCTTCGAGATTTTTTATTGAAAATGGGCATGTGGCATTTTTATGGCAACAACATCTTAAAAAAAATTAAAGTGAGTGAAATTTGTGCACCCCATAAAAATTTTATGGGGGTTTTGTTCTTTTAAACCCCCCCCCCCAAAGTTTTGTGTACGTTCACATTAAATTATTAATGACACAACATTAGTTAAACACAATATTTTTAAAACTTTTTTGCCTCTTAGTACTTTTTCGATAAGTCAGTGTTTATCGACATATTTTGAATACTTGTCGAATCCACCACATATTTGTATATGGTTAAGTATGATTATAGAGACCTGTTAATAATCTGAAAATTTATTTTTAATTTACATTTTTAGGTATATTTTGAACAAGAAATCACATCTCGATAAAATTTAACTGGTCAAAAAAATAATCAGAGACATAAAAGTTTTAAAAACACTGTGTTTAACTAATGGTACCACAATAATAGTTTAGTTGGAACGTACACAAACATTTGGAGGGTTTAAAGGAACAAAACCCCCATAAAATTTTATGTAAATATATTAAAAATTAAGCCGCATCTCGATAAAACTGGCTTATCGAAAAAGTACTAGGAGGCAAAAAAGTTTTAAAAACGTCGTGTCTAACTAATGGTACCACAATAATGAATTAATTGGAACGTACACAAAAGTTTGGGGGGTTTAAGGGAACAAAACCCCCATAAAATTTTTATGGGGTGGACAAAGTTCACTATAATTTTGTTTTAAGATGACCCCGCCATTAGAATAATACACGTCCATTTTCAATAAAAAATCTCTAATAGTTTTCGATATATTGAAAAAAAATCGAGTTTCATTTTGTAATTTCAATGGGCTGTAACTTTTTTTATGAGCACATTTGTTCCAAGGCAAGTTAGGTTCAATCGAACTATATTAACACTGTGTTTTATGTAACCCTCTACAAGAAAATAATATTAACACTGTGTTTTAAACAATATCATAGAGCCTCAACAGAAATGATGTGCTAAGGGTTCCATGGGTTGCAAACAACAACTTATCATCGACTCAGAGTCGATTCTAACCAGGAATATTCCAAAAAAGGAACCTTTTTACTGCCTTCATAGATTATAAGAAGGCATTTGATTGAGTACCGCATGAATGGCTAGATATATATTGAGCATAAAGTCGATAATAATAATAGTGACCTTTTTGAAACATATAATGAGAGAGTGGGAGAGTAAAATTCGCCTTTAAATACCTGGTGAAAATAACATCGAAACTGAAAATATCGCAATCTGAAAATTTCAAGGAGACTCGTTGAGTTCACTGTGATTCTGTCTAACTATGAATCCACTATATACTATCTCAGCCATTGAACTCCACGAACTCAGGTCTTAGCATCAAAAATAACAACAATGTGGTGGCGAAGCTTAATCATCTGTTGTATATGGATGATTTAAAAATTAATGGCTTCCACTCGAAAACAACTAGATCAGATGCTTAAGATCGTAGAATCCTTTTCTGATGATATTAGTTTGCAGTTCACACTAAACAAGTGCCGCATTTTAAATATAATCAGAGGAATGGTGCATCCCTGAGAATTCAATATGCAAAATGGCCAGAACATCAAGGCCATGGGTGAAAACGATATGTATAAAAATATTTTGGAGTAAAGCAAGCGCGGAAAATTGACGATAAGTAAATGAAAACTGAGATAACAACGGAGTTTATATGCATTGTAAAACAGCTGATTCCTTCAAACCTTAACAGTAGAAATTTCTCTAAGACACTAAACACCTATACGTATATTCAGCGCTAAGCTATTCATTTGGCATTGTTAAGTGAACAAAAACGGATATAGAAAATCTTCAGCGAAAAGAAAAAACACGCCTCACAAAGGCACAAAAGCACCATTCTCTAAACACATCTCATAAAGGCTCAAAAGCACCTAAAGCATAAGTGCATTATGCTGGGGCCACAGTAACGTCTAATCCTGTTAATTAACGCATTATTTGCTATATCGTTAATGCAAACAATGCGTTAATTAACGGCATTAGACGTTACTGTGGCCCCAGCATTAGAAAGAAATACATTACCACGGAATATAGGAGAAAGAGGGTCTAAGGATATAGGTGAGCAATTACCTAAACATATTGCTAATTTAAGAACTTATTTTAAGATGCAGGCTGAGACATCTACTCTACATCGCGCTATTTGCGCAGTAGATGACACAACACCGATCAAGCTGAAGGAACCGAAAATGCGCATACCACCTTACTAAGGACGAAAAAATGCGCACCTGGATGAGTAAACCTCTGCACAGGCGACTTTCCAATGAGGTTACCAAGACTATGTCGGCAGTACAGCGTGGAACTAATGGTTGGTATCAGGAAAGATGTTTCCTGAAACAGTAGGTTCATTACTAGCCATTCAGAATAAGGTTATACCAACCAAAAATTACCTGAAATATATCGTCAAATACCGTCAGGTCCAAAACGACGAATGCCGATATGGATGTCAAGCCCAAGAAACCATCCAACATCTTACAGAGGACTGCCAGGCATTTTCTTCAACTGAATACAAGTAACGTCATGACACGGTAGGAAAGATTCTTCATGAAGAGATAACTATCAAGCTGGGATTTCTCCAAATGGACGATCTCCCATATTTGAGAAAGACAACTACAAGCTATACTGGGACCGCACTCTCATCATCATCATCACTGGCTCGACAACCCTTTCTGAGTCTTGGCTTTTTCCAGGATTCTTCTTCATTCTGATCTGTTTCGTGCTTTTTTTTCTCCAGTTTTCTATTTTTAAGGTTATTATATCATTTTCTATTTGTTCTAAATATCTCAGCTTCGGTCTTCCTCTTGTTCTGTTTCCTACTGACATCTGCTTGAATATTTTGTTTGGTATTTCCCTTCTTCCATTCTTTCTACATGTCCCATCCAACGCAGCCGTCCTATTTTACTGAATGTTATGATATCCGGAAGTTGTACCTTCTTCGCCAAATTCCGTTTTCTTTTGTGCCCTTAATGTGTCGCAAGATTTTTCTTTCAAAGGTGGCTAGCAACGTTTCCTCTCTTTTAGTTAGTGTCCAGATTTCTGAGCCGTATGTGAGTACTGGTTTTATTAAGGTTTTGTATATTTGGCATTTGGTTTTTCTTGCGACGTTATCTGATCTTAGTTGCCGAATTAAGCCATGGTAAGTTTTATTGGCAATAAATATTCGCCTCTTCACTTCCTCCGCTACGTTGTTATCAGACGTGACTAGGGATCCCAAGTATGTAAAGTTTTTTACCCCCTCAATGTTGTATTCTCCTATTTTTATATTTTGTGGATGCCTTATTTCTGCGTTTTTACTTACCTGCATATTATATTTTGTTTTGTTCTGGTTGATTTTAAGGCCACTATTTGGTGCAGCTCGTTCTATTTGATTGAATGCCTCTATCATTTCTGGAAACTACAAGCTATACTGGGACCGCACTGTGCTAACAGATAAAACAGTGGCACATAATAGACCAGATCTTATGCTAGATAATAAACTAACAAAACAAAAAACACTAATTGATGTGGTTAGACCTAACAACAATAATTTACGTACCAAATTTATTGAAAAAATCGCCAAATACAGAGATCTAGAAATTCAAATACGAAGACAATGGAGAAGTACCCAGACGATATATATTATTATGTTTACTACTGGAGTCATCTCGAAGAACCTCCTCGAAAATATAAAAAACTGGGTCTAAATGAACATCTTTATAAGACCATGCAGAAAGCTGTACTACTCGACGGCGACGGCCAGATGTGTACGAAAATTTTTGGGACATACTTCAGCATACCACGTCACCTGGAGCTCGATAACACGGAAAGAGTCACACCAGAGTTCAATCCTTTGATACCTTAGGTATCTGGGATAAGTCAATTTTGCCTTTGATGAGTCAATGTGCAACAGTTCGGTGTGCATACCTCCACTGTCGCAACACAACTTGGTACGACACCGTCTTCGTATGTTTATCCATCTCAGCATGTCCAAAGTCACTGACGTAAAAGACTGGCGAACTCCGTTTCGCAAGTCCTTATTCGAAACATATATTTCTAACCTCCTTTTTAATGAAACTCCACACTCCACAGTGCATTGTCCTTCTTCTTCTTTAGGTGACGTGTCTGTATTCAGACGTTGGCTGTCATCATGTTTACAATCTCCTGAAACCTCTCTCTATCGGCTGCTGCGCAAAATAATTCTTCTACTGTGCAGCCACACCATTCTCTAATATTACGCAGCCATGAAAGTTTTTTTCGACCAATCCATCTCTTTCCCTCCACTTTTCCTTGTATTATAAGGCGAGGCAGATGGTATTTAGGTCCTCGAACTATATGGCCGAAGTATTCTGTTTTTCTCCTCTTTATGATGCTTATGAGCAGACCTTCTGAATTCATCATTTGAAGTGCATTGTCCATGGTTGTCAAATCTGGACTTAGTGGAGACCAAAGCATTGGTCCAAGGTAGTTTGAAGAACCCCGTCCAATCCATTAACCCGGACAAGGGCTAATTCAAGCAGTTGGGGACAGCGAGAGCAAAATGCGATGGATAGTCATCGTGTTGAAAATAAACAGTGTCAGCCGATGCGCCCATGGACAGGAATGCCAACAAACATTGGTGAGGTGGCAAAACATTATTAATATTACTATATAGGGGCTGTCCAGCCACTCTACACAAAATAATTACCCAAGTAGAAGTTTTAATATCTTTTTTTGTCGTTTGTCAGTTTGTTTGAAATCAGTTTAGTGTCTTGGATGTTTTTCCAATTTGTTTATTTTATTTGCAATAAAAAATCCACTACTCTTAACTGGAATCGTTTTTTGTATTGCTAGGCAGGCAATAACAAAAACCATAATACTAAAACGACAAACCATCAACTAAAATTACTGCGATTTATCAAAAATAAAAAAAGATTCCACAAGTATATACTATTATTAACAAGACAACCATTTCAATTCGGAAAAAGTGCTTCACCTGGGTCAAATAGTTACAAATTATATCTGAGAAACCTTTTTTTCCAGCTTCACGGTCTTCGCGCAGAATTCCGTCATCAAAAAAATAAAAAATTAAGTTTAGACGTGATTGTATTTTGTCGGGATTTCGTTGATGGGAGCGATTTAGGTCGTAATGGAAAACATTCTCTCAAAATGGATTTATCACCCTCATCGATTCAAATTATTTTGTTTGGTCCAGATTTTTTGGATTCTACGAACAGGGTTGAACTTGGATTTATTCTCGGGTTTAATTACATTCAATGATAGTTTTGTCTGATATTTTTCTATTACTGTTTGTAAAAATGTTGGAAATAATGACACTTTGCGTCATAAAAAACTGGTACAACTCTTATAACCGAAAATCGTGTTTTTCAAGTTGTGTAAGTTGGTCTTGTCAAATGTGTCATTCTAATTTCTAGGGCATCATTGTCAGTTCAACGAAAATATTATTGAACTCTTGAGCCAGTTTTCGGACAGACCAACCATCTTCTATTTTAGAAATTATTCTCGTTTTACCACACTTATTTAATTGACGTGGCATCGCTAAAAATTTAGTTTGACCAACTTGTCAAACCTGACTGATGTTAAGTAATTAAATAAGTAATCGAGGACTCAACCTATTACTTTTCATGTTTAATCATTTAATTTTTCAGTTAGGTACAAGTGGATTTTTTTAAGATTAACTTAGCCCTATCTCTGGTTATTAAATTTATTAGATACGGTTTTTTGTTTTTAATGATAAAAATATATATGATATATACATTTTTGAACTGTATTTTTTTTTATTTAGATTTAGCGCAATTCCGTTATCTGTAATGGCAACAAAGAAGTGATTCACGAACCATTGTGTCAAGTCTGAGCACAGGTTTACATTGGGAAAAAAAAGTGTATGTACCAGTTTTTTATGACGGGAAGTGTACATCTTATCAGATGCATAGTTATTATAAATATTATTCTTCCATATTATTACGTATTACCATTTTTACGCTGTTTTCGACTATACTATATTGAATTCCTCATATTATTACAATGTATTAGTCAATCAGATGGGTAACTACTTTCGAGTTCTTATGACTTTCAGTTTTAAATATAACTGCATAGTCGCGGTAATACACATTGTAGAACGCTTTAAATGCGTCGACGTTTGATCCCTCTGGTGTTACAACCGACCGGATATCTGCGAAGCATTTTAGCTGGGAAGCGGTTATTTAGTGGAGTGTTGGTATAGAGCAGGGATGGGCAAAGTGCGGCACGCGGGCCGCATGCGGTCCTTCAGACATTTTTTTTGTAATTCCTGCTAATATTAATAATTAAATATAGATAATGCAGCTAATAATTAATACTTTTGCAGGGGGTCATTTTTCCGCACATACCGCGGGCAATTATTTGGGTCCCCGACACAGAGTTTTGTCGGCTCCCTCAATGAAATCCATGAAATTTCAACAAATGGAATCAATATGTGTGAAGTAGTCAGGAACTGTTTAGAAAATTTTAAATTAACCCGTATCCACCTAGTAAGTGTAACAACAAATAACGGAGCACTAAATTTAAGAGCAGCTAATATTGAAATGTTGAGAAAACTTGTTGAGAAAAGATTACATTCATAAATAATTTCCAGAACATTATTTATTATTTTTTCAGTGCATAATCCATCAGCAGGTATTGTGCAAAAATGTTTTGAAAGTAGACAACGTTATTTCAATTACAACAATTATTGTTAATTTTATTTGTTCAAAAGGAATAAATCATCGTGCATTCATAGCATTTTTGGAAAAGTTAGAAATAGATCATAGTGATGTCTTATACCACAATCATATTCGATAGTTGAGTTTAGAAAAGGTTCTTAAAAGATGCAGTGAATTAGGGGAGGAAATTGCTTTATTTATAGAAATGAAAAACTGCAACACATTTGCTAAATTTACAAGTTTTGAACGCAAAATGAAACTTTTAAAATGAAACACACACTATTCATTGTTCATATAAAAAAGAAAAAGGTAGTTAAATTATTTCCCTCTTTAAAATCATTAAAAACAATGTACCATAAAATAAGTTTAAAATTTATGAAGAAAAACTTTGTAACTTGCTGACTCAATTTTGAAAATGGTTTCAGATTTTGAAGATATATCATTTTCCTTATCACTTCTAAGAAATCATTTTTCAGTTCAAAGTGATTCCGTTCCAGTCTACATTCAACTAGAAATTATAGCTTAATTTGCATATTTTTTCAATATTAATAATCAACTATTTTTAATGGGAATAAGCCACAATTTTACCAAAAAATTTATTTTATTAACGTTTTGAAACACAAATGTAAGATTAAATACTTACGATGTCGGGATAGTATCACGAGGTTTTTTCCTGGTTTCCCTCGTGATTTACTATGGAATCTCTAACGCGAGAATTTTACCGTCATCGTTGCATTTGGTTGTCTTTTTAAAGACAGAGCACATGCTATGATTTTTTTGTGACGGATATTCTTGAGTTGGGATTGATTTCATGTAATCGAATGAACTATCTTTTAGTAAAGACTTCCCAGGAACACAACCCATAAATATTGGCGATATCATTTTAAAGTCTTCTACTTTAAAATGATAATTTATACGTCTGAATTGCCAATATAAATGAGTCAGAATAAATAAATTATTAGAAGAATTTTTTTACTTAGCAACAACATTTTTGTTTATTTTAGTAATATTTTGTATTTTGACAACGAAACCCGATTTGGGCTTCAAAACGTTAATAAAATGAATTTTTTGGTAAAATTGTGGCTTATTCCCATTAAAAATAGTTGCTTATAAAAATGCCACAAGGAAATAGCTTCAGAACAACATTTTTCAATATTTTTGCATTTTACCAATCTTTGCAAATGTCCAAAAGTAAATAGCTAAATTTATAGTTCGACTTATCGATACAATCCATTGAGGACCGGAATTGACGATGCTTTGACTAGATTTCCACCCGAAATAGAAAGAATCATGAACAAGGACATAAAACGAAACTAAAATTTTATAAAAACCATTAAGATTCGTTTTTCTTCTTTTAGTAAATACTAATATACCTTAAATAAATTTGGAAATAATAGATAATGTGTTTAAAATAAATATTTTTTTTTATTATTTAATTCTTTCAAAGAAAACAAAAAATATGAAGGGAATCTAAGATTTTGTCAAATTTATAACTTTGTATATTTTTTATTTAAATGACGATTCAAAAACATATTCCGGTATTCATCACTTCACGGTTTGACAGACAAAAAAGGAATTGAAAATAAAAGTTGTGAAAACTTTAAACGCTTTTTCTAAGACATTTTAACTCGAAAGCTACTTGACAGGTCCACCTGAAATTGTTCATATATTTTCTTTAGACAGTTCGTGAGATACATAAATGGGGAAAGAACCCGTCTTCTCAATGTGACTGTGGGAAGAACCAAACCATTGACCACATTATTGAAGAGTGTCCCTCAAGATCCTACAATGGTAGCCCTGAAGACTTCCTGTTTGCAGCTTCAGAGTCAATTGATTATATTAATACACTTGATGTTTGTTTGTAACTATTTAAAGTTTGTCACATTGTCACATACCTATATTACTAGTATTTGTAATTTTGTTCTAAACGTGTTGTGATTGCCATACGATAAATAAAATAATCATATAGACTCTATATATGGTAAATGTCCCCTACTAGATAGGGTCATGCGTTGGGGGTAGTATTGCCCAAAATCGGTCTTGGTCTTGCAGTCTTGGTCTTGTTCTTGCGTTTTAGCAAGACCAAGACCAAGACCAAGACCGCCTTATTTTAGCAAGACCAAGACCAAGACTGACCGTGCAAGACTTGAGCAAGAACAAGACCAAGCCTGCGAGACTCTTGAGTCTTGCAGTTTGAGTGTCGTTTTATGTAATAATAACAAAAATACAGGTCATAAATTTAATCACATATTCTGGGACCAAAAATAGTTCGATTGAACCTAACTTACCTTGTACAAATGTGCACATAAAAAAAGGTACAGCCCTTTGAAGTTACAAAATGAAAATCGATTTTTCCAATATATCGAAAACTATTAGAGATTTTTTATTGAAAATGAACATGTGGAATTCTTAAGGCAGTAGTATCTTAAGAAAAAATTATAGTGAAATTTAGACACCCAATAAAAATTTTATGGGGTTTTGGTTCCTTTAAACCCCCCCCAAACTTTTGTGTACGTTTCAATTTGATTATAATTGTAGTACCATTAGTTAAACACAATTCTTTAAAAACTTCTTTGCCTCTTGGTACTTTTTCGAAAAGTCAGTATTTGTCGAAATATTTTGCATATTATTTGTCAAATCCACCACATATTTGTATATGGTCACATATATGTTATGTTCATCTGTGATATGGCTAAGTACGATTATGGAGACTTGATAATAATAGGAAAATTTATTTATGATTTACATATTTAGGTATATTTTAAACCATATTAAAAAAGAAGTCACATCTCGATAAAATGTGCCTAATCAAAAAAATACACAGAAGCAAAAAAGTTTTAAAAACACTGTGTTTAACTAATGGTATCACAGTAATAGATTAATTGGGACGTACACAACCATTTGGGAGGTTTAAAGGAACAAAACCCCCATAAAATCTCTACGTAAACATATTAGAAAAGAAGCCGCAACTCGATAAAAACTGCCTTGTCGAAAAAATACTTAGAACCAAAAAAGTTTTAAAAATATTGAATTTAACTAATAGTATCACAATAATAATTTAATTGGAACGTACACAAAAGTTTGGGTGGGTTTATGTGGTGCACAAATTTCACTATAATTTTTCTTTAAGATATTCCTGCCATAAAAATGCCACATGTCCATTTCCAATAAAAAATCTCTAATAGTTTTCGATATATTGGAAAAAATCGATTTTCATTTTGTAACTTAAAAGGGCTGTAACTTTTTTATATGCATATTTGTACTAAGGTAAGTTAGGTTCATTAGAACTATTTTTGGTCCTAGAATAGGTGATTTAATTTATGACCTGTATTTTTGTTACACCCTGTATATTAGTTCGGGTATATGCTTAGAGACTATGAGATACAAAAAAATATGTACCAAAAATTTGGAAAAATGGATTTATCCGCATTATGAACAATACGATGAACATACATACCGAATTAAAAATATGAACACTTATTTATTGGATACGTACTCAGAGGCCATGATAAATTATTATACAATGTAAAAATAAAATATTTCATTCTTTACTAATATCACACGACGTCTTCACTCCGAAATTAATTACAATTGAGCAATTGTCTAGATTTTGAGAATAGCAACCTTTCATAAAATAATCTTCTTGTGTTGTGTGTATAACAATATCGCATTGAAACTTTTAAAGAAGTATGTCACCTATAAGGTGATAAAAATATAATACAAATACCATATTAACTCTTACGGACAACCACTCCATTGTTTTTCCTTATCCATATCGTAAAGACTAAACGTCCTACTTTTTGCAGGGTGTGCAATTAGATATTAGATCAATCGGCCAAACAAAATTTTTTGCTGAAAAAGCACTAGATAAGATAATGCCTGGCTACCATGTATAGTCCATTCGCGCACGGTAAAATGTTACAAAACCTTCAAATTTCAAAAAAAGAGATATTTATTATTATATAAAAAGAGATATTGGACGATGCGTGATTTTGCCATTGTTTTTTTTATTGTTAATGAAGAACTTATGAGAGGATGGGTGATCGGGCTGCATTAAAAACTAAAAAACAATGTTTTTTAAAATGAAATAAACAAATCACTTATCGACAACTGAAAAATAAAGTTTAAACTTCAGTTTAGGCACTTCGAGATTTCGAAAATAATATTTTTTTCCACCTACCTCTACCGAAAGTATACGTTTCCGAACCTGATTGTAGGGAGCAAAGTTGTACTTTTCCTCCCTAGGGAGGAAAAGTAAAAGTAACGTTATGGTATGTCATTCATGAAATATAACTTATTGACGCCCTGTATAATATCTATTTTCTATTACGTAAGTATCTATACATTTTAACATTTTTTATTTATAAATCACTCTGTATTTTGCAGAATGGTAAAAAACAGTAAATTGTTATTTTGATTTATATTTGACAGTTGACAGTTATATTGTACCTACTTGTTAGATTTAGTTCTAATAAATTTTATTGGTTAGTTACATAAAATAAATTAAGTAAAAATGAAAAAATGACATTTTATTTGAGGAAGGTTGATAAATCCTCCCTTGAATCTAAAACTTCGTTCTCGGGAGGAAAAGTAGCACTTTCCTCCCTTGTTATACAAATAGCTATTACTTGTGTTTTTGAACCTTGAACATCGTCATTTTTCGATTTTTTTTTTCAGTTTTAAATTGTTTATAACTCGGAAACGAATAACTTTAGACAAAAACTACAAAAGACCTTTTTTGTTCCATATGATTCAAAGAACCTAAAATAAGTCTGCCAGGGCTGAAACAATTGATTTTTATAATTTCTTTAATTTTTTTTAAAATAAATATAGAAATAACTCAGAAATTACGGCATTTAGTTGTAGAAAATATTACATGAAAATTAATTAGTAGTTATTATGGTTCAAAATGCAACAATATACAGGGTATTCTATTCGAAATACTAAAGTTCATTCTATTTTAAAGAAAACGCAAAATCTGGTAACAATCTCTAATTACCACTATAATATCGGCCGCATTAGAAGACCTTTACTCACCAAATTCTATAAAAATCGTTCAAGTCGTTTCCGAGATATTTGAGGCGTTCCATACATAAAACTCACTCTTTATAAATGTTATATAATTAAACTGCGTGTATTACTTTGTATTAATTCTTGTTAAAAAAAAGTCAAAATTATAATTTTCAACTAATAGCAAATAAAAATTTTCAACTAATAATAGTGTCAAAGCTATTGCGTACTGTGCTGTAATTTAATTTGTATTTTTTTTTATTTTTTATTTGAATAAATGGCAAATTGTAGAACTCTTTTATTCCATTTCATTTCATATACTTAATATGAGAGTCCATCAATCCCTTTCTAGACAGATAATGTTCTTTAAAATACAGTCTAGATAAGTTTATGTAATTTGTTTGATTTTTTGTGTTTTCACCATATTTTAGCACATGTCAGGTTATTAAATGCAAACGTTTATTATGGTAGGGGAGCAAAGTATGCTAAATGTGCAGTCACTCGAGCGCTTTGGGGACCTATTGGGTTGTGAAGAGTAGGTCCTAAAACCAAAAAAAGTTAAGTAAAATTTTCCATTTTAGTGGGCGCTTGCCATTTTTTAATTTAATTTTCCATTTCCAACAATTGTTTTTTCCGATTATAACGCCATCTATCCATAATTCGAAAAAATATTTCGAATAAAAGTTACTTATTTTTACGTAAGGAATCCAAATAGGCAATAAAAAATGAGGGTTCCTATTTAAAATTTTAAAGTAACCCCCCACCCCATCTCCGTGGGGGGTCGTATTTGGTGCCACTCGATAGATTTTTCAAAAATATTGAATAAGTGTATTTTACAGTTTTTCGATCTGATATTCATTTCGCGAAATATCGTGTGATTCGTATTTAAAATATTAAATTTACCCCCCACCCCTCTCCGTGGGAAATCGTGTTTGGTATCATTCGATAGATTTTAAAAAAATATTGAGCACATATTTTTTAGTTTTTCAGACTCACCCATTTCCTTACGCCCGGCTGAAATCGTCAGATTTTTGAAATATACACTATTTGGCATGTACTTAACTTACCTTATCTTAATCTGACAATTTCGAGATTTTTTAAGGATAGATTTTATTTTTCGGGCCCCCCTTAACGAACTCCCCTGTGTTAAGAGCCAATATATGGTATAGGTACATCTGCAGTGTACCAGGTGTCTCCCCATATGATAATCTGACGCGCTCGAGTAACTGCAAAAATCCCCGCTTGGGCTCCCCTACCATTAAGAAACAGACTGACTCCCGTGGGACATGGTAGATAGCCCAGTTAGTTAGAGTATAGGCAGGGATAGGTTAGATCGTGGGTTCAAACCCACCTAATGTAAGTTGTTTATTAATAAATAGCAGTATGCTATTGCAAGACCAAGACCAAGACCAAGACCAAGACTGGAAGTGCAATACCAAGACCAAGACCAAGACCAGGTGTACTGGTGCAAGACCAAGACCAAGACTGTCCAAGTCTCGTCTTGGTCTTGCATTTGGGCAACACTAGTTGGGGGCAGTCCGAAAAAAAATCTATTCTTAGAAAAACTCAAAAAAGTCAGATTAAGACAAAGTCAGTCAAGTACAAGAAGAACGGTGAATATTTAAAAATCTTGACGATTTGAGCGGGGCGTAAGGAATTGATCGAGCATCAGATTGAAAAGCTGAAACCTACGCCTTCAATATTTTTCAGAAATCTATCGAATGATATCAAACACGACCCCCTACGAAGGTGGGGTGTGGGTAACTTAAAAATTTTAAATAGGAATCCGGCGATATTTCGCGAATTGAACATCACATCGAAAAACTGAAAAATACGTGTTCAATATTTTTCAAGAATCTGGCGAATGACACCAAACATGATTCTCCACGGACGGAGGTGGGGTGGGGTAACTTTAAAATCTTAAATAGGAACCCCAATTTTTTATTCCTAATATTTGGATTGCTTACGTAAAAAGAAGCAACTTTTGTACGAGACATTTTTTCTAATAATTATGGATAGATATAATCGGAGAAAACGATTTTTGGAAATGGAAAAATAAATTAAAATATGGAAAATCCCCACTAAAGTGGAAAACATAACTTTTTTGGTTTTAGGACCCAATCTTCACAACCCAGTAGGTCCCGATGATGCTTTAGTAACTGCAAATTTAGCATCCAAGACTCACCCTACTATTATAAGTAAGTACAAAATCATGTCCATCGAATTTCTAAATTCGATATTATTGTGCAAAAATTGGAAAAATCGTTTTTAGTTAATTTCCATTAATTAAAAGTTTATCCAATATTATCCCAGAACGAGCTAAATGCATTAACTCTCATATTTCATTTTCATTATCAATTTATCAAGCCTCAAAGCTATTTAATTCTATAGACTTTATTTCATAATATTTATTATAAATGCAAATATAATATAAAATAAAAAACTAATTTTTTTTTTAATAAATTTCATCCATTAAGTATGCTACATTTTACACAGGGTTGTATAATCCATTTTATATCATTTTAATGTTAAACATAAACTATTATTTTATAACTCTAATATGCATTTAAATTTTCTGTATTATGTTTTAAATTTTATGTGCTTTAAACTAGTTTTATGTATTTTATGAAATAAACGGTTTATATACTTTTAACAATTGTTGGGTTGTTGTACATAAATTTTGAGGTTACTATCCGTAACGAGTAGTTAAAGGGACAGTATGTCCACTTTTCCTGAAATTTACTTAATACCATATTATCATAAATACACTGCTCAACAATTGAAGTGGATATTAAAAAATATTTATGTTATAATCGAAACGTAAATCGGTGGGAATGCGCATTTTATCAATGAAATTCGATATGTTTTAGACATTCCCGAAGCCGCTAACTACAAGATGTTTTAACATTCTGAGTTAGTCGACGGATATTAGTATAGATAAAATAATTAGACGATAACTGGACGATCATGATTATGCAGGTGAAACTTAACGTTCTATCTACTTTGATGACAAAAAGCAAGCTCATTAGCAGAACAGAATTCAAATTTATTTTGAACATCATATTTGACACATAATTTGGTTAAAACATCTCATTTTTGTTGGCAAAAGATATATTAATTTGTCTGGACCAAATTACAGTTCTGTTTATCTTAGAAGGGATATGTTAATATTAACATTCACACAAAGTTGCCAAACCGATTCCGGCGCAGATTATATTATGTATGTTAAAGATTACTAGCATGAAGCAAATTTTCACCTCTAATAGCCTCATCCTGCCTCTCAAAATCTGACTTCTCAAATATTATCGCAAATGTTCACAATGTGTTGAATATGACCCCCCACAGGCAACAAATGATCGAATATAATTCTGACATACCGCTTGTGAAACCTGCCTTTGTGACGATTATTGATGCACCAGTGAAATAACAGTTACGTTGGTAATGCTTTTCCTAAACTTGATTTAGACATTGTCTGTGACACACTTATAATACAGTCCATACAACTCTGAAATAAGTTTAATAATTTCGGATATGTACGTGCCTTAGTGTATTGTACAACGTAGTTTAAACTACAAATTTAAAGGAGTCTCAATTTTTTTCTTTCTGAATAATACCGTTGAGTGATTGATATTGCATCAAATAAAAAAAACTGCGATATAACTCCGAACTAGCGAAATCAAAAAGAGAATTAATAATGATCGCTTAATTTGATAACAAAGCCACTTTCATCTGCCCCGCTAGATTCCGCCACGCATATCGCCCTTCATTTTGTAAATGAAACTCCACCGTACACTATAATTTCCAATGCTATCTTTGTTGAATATACAAGCATGTAATACGGTGATTAGATAGAAAGCACAACCGCTAACCGTATTAAAATCTCATTTTGTGTAATAATGTCAATAAGTGGTTAGAAAGATTGTTAACCTCAACGTCAAGTGTAATCTTAAGGGGAGTAAATAATTATGAGTTGTGAGTTTAGCGAAATAGGGTAAATAATTGGACATACTTTATATGGGTAATTTACATCATGTAGTAGAAATCAAAGATGTTAATGAGATGTTTTTAGGTTTGAGTTTTTAAGCAACTTCCGATATTGAACAATAAAGTAGCGCTATTTAGTAGGAAAAAAAGTGTTGAATATAATAAGAAATTAGTTCTGATATTTGTTGACTACGAAAAAGTTTTCGGCACAATGGGTCATCAAAAAAAAATTAAAAGCATTAACACGGTGCCGTATAAATCACTATAATATAAACATGATCAAATACGTCTATCAAAATGTGAGTGTTTAATCTCAAATATCCATCATTCATATCCGATATTAAACAGTATACAGGGTGTAACAAAAATACAGGTCATAAATTAAATCACATATTTTGGGACCAAAAATAGTTCGAATGAACCTAACTTACCTTAGTATAAATATGCACATAAAAAAAGTTATAGCCCTTTGAAGTTACAAAATGAAAATCGATTTTTTCGAATATATCGAAAACTATTAGAGATTTTTTATTGAAAATGGATGTGTGGCATTCTTATGGCAGGAGTATCTTTAAGAAAAATTATAGTGAAATTTGTGCTCCCCATAAAAATTTTATGGGGGTTTTGTTCCCTTAAACCCCCCCCCCCCCCCAAACTTTTCTGTACGTTCCAATTAAATTATTATTGTGGTACCATTAGTTAAATTCAATATTTTTAAAACTTTTTTGGCTCTTAGTATTTTTTCGATAAGGCAGTTTTTATCGAGTTGCGGCTTCTTTTTTAATATGTTTACAATAAAATTTTATGGGGGTTTTGTTCCTTTAAACCCCCCAAATGTTTGTGTACGCTCCAATTAAACTATTACTGCGATACCATTAGTTAAACAAAATGTTCTTAAAACTTTTTTGCCTCTTTGTATTTTTTCGAGAAGGCAACTTTTATCGAGATATGACTTCTTTTTTAATACGGTTCAAAATATACCTAAAAATGTAAATCATACATTTTTCATATTATTAGCAAGTCTCCATAATCGTACTTAACCATATACAAATATGTGGTGGATTTGACAAATATTAAAAATATCTCGATAAAAACTGACTTTTCGAAAAAGTACTAAGAGCCAAAAAAGTTTTAGAAATATTTTGTTTAAGTAATGGTACTACAATAATAATTTAATTGGAACGTACACAAAAGTTTGGGGGGGGGTTTAAAGGAACTAAACCCCCATAAAATTTTTATAGGGTGTCCAAATGTCACTATAATTTTTTCTTAAGATGCTACTGTCATAAGAATGCCATATGTCCATTTTCAATAAAAAATCTTTAATAGTTTTTGGTATATTGGAAAAAATCGATTTTCATTTTGTAACTTCAAAGGGTTGTAACTTTTTTTATATATACATTTGTACTAAGGTAAGTTAGGTTCAATCAAACTATTTTTAGTCCCAGAATATGTGACTAAATTTATGACCTCTATTTTCGTTACACCCTGTATATTTATCACCCCACGTTATCCCATTAACGCAATTTGTTATTATATTTACACATGTGCGGGTTGCTATATCCCTATTCATGGATATCCGATAATACGTGGATTGTGATTCAACGCAGAAAAGAACATAAAACTAGATACGGAACAAAGGATGAATACAGAGCGTTATCGAGAGAAATCAGAAAACAGTGCCGCAAAGATAAAGCTGATTCCATCTCTCAAATATGCAGAGAGATAGAGGAACATGGCTGTCGAAATGAACCGACGGACTCATTCCAGAAGATCAAACTCCTTAACAGAGAATTTAAACCTCAAACGTGGTCTGTAATAGATAAGGAAGGTAATTTAAAGACCGATACTGATGAAATATTGGAAACATGGCGAAACTACTGTGGCGAGCTATATAAAAATAACGAGGTATCAGCAGAAAATCAGTGGTCTTCTGACTACCCTAGAGAACCTACTGGCTTACTAGCTGAAGTCAAAGATGCGATTAAATCACTAAAAAAATAAATCCCCAGGCATTGATTCAATACCATGTGAAATACTACAGTTACTAGGTGACAAAGGATTACATATCATCCATTCTATCTGTGTCGCTGTTTGGAATTCAGGAAAATGGCCATCTGATTGGTGTACCTCAATTTATATCTCACTACACAAAAAAGGAACTACTACCAGATGTGGAAACTACCGTACACTGTCACTAATAACACATGCTAGTAAAATCTTGTTGCATATCATCAAAAACAGATTAAAAACCTATCTACATTACCAAATACCTCAGGAGCAAGCGGGGTTTGTAAATTGTAAAGGTAGAAGGGAACAAATCCTGAACCTGAGACAACTCATTGAAAAGTCTAGAGAATTTCAAGTACCTATGATTATATGCTTCGTTGACTACTAAAAGGCATTTAATTGTGTAAGCTGGATAAATCTGTGATCAATTTTAATATAAATGGGACCAATGCACCTGGTGACACTTATTAAAAATCTGTACCAGTCTAATATAGCGATATTACGACTAGATCAGAAGTTCTCAAACCAATTCAAGACCGAGAGAGGTGTTAGACAAGTTTGCCTGTTGTCACTTGACTTATTTAACATTTATGGTGAACATGTCATGAGGATGGTTTTAGAAGGATGGGCCGGTGGAGTAAGTAGCTGGTAGGAAATTCTCCAATTTAAGATTTGCTGATGACACTACACTTATAGCAGCAAATGAGCAAGAAATGTTTGACCTTCTGCGAAGAGTTGAGTACAAAAGCAATAAAGTTGGTCTGAAAATCAATAAAGCTAAGACAAAAATAATAGTGGTCGACAGATTTGACAATATTCAACTGACTAACATATTACAGGAATACCAGATAGTAAACACCTTTGTCTATCTCGGGTCTAGTATAACTAACGATAGTAACTGTGAAGCAGAAGTTCGGAGACGTATTGGTATGGCAAAAAATGCGATCAGTCGCCTAACTAAAGTTTGGAAAGACAGATATATCTCTCAAAATATCAAGATGAGACTGGTGAATGCCCTTGTATTCTCAATATTTCTATACGGAGCAGAGACTTTGACTCTTCGCGCATGCGAGTGCCAAAAAATTGATGCCTTTGAGATGTGGTGCTGGAGAAGAATGCTGAGCATACCTTGTACAGCTCATAGGACAAACGTTTCCATTCTAAATCAACTCAATATTAAAAAAAGGCTGTCCACAATATGTCTGCAACGAATTCTGCAATTCTTTGGTCACGTGGTTCGCAGATGTGACGACAGTTTGGAGAGATTAATTGTTTCTGGAAACGTTCCGGGTAGAAGATCAAGAGGACGATCACCAACTAGATGGTCTGACCAAATAAAGCATTCAGCTGGAAACTTATTCTGCGAAGCTCTTAGAGCAGCTGAAGATAGAGACCAATGGAGAAATATTGTTAGAAATATTGGAAGAAATCACGATCCTCAGTAATGGGGTAACGACAGGAGAGAGAGGGTTGCTAATCTGGTTAACTAATTGCAAATCGTAAACAATAATTTGGGCAATTACATATTTATTTTGATGATCGAGTATATTTTCTTGTTCTCAATATTTTGTAAATATACTCAGCGCGTGGGCTGACCTCAATTCTAGTGCCGCTAAGAAAGAGTATACATTAGAATCATTCCTTTGAGTTAATTCAAACAGACAACATCTAGTCTTATCATCACTGATTATCAATTTAACCGTCAGACCAGTCGGGCAGTAAAGCTACGTCAATCAGTAGACGTTTAAGGTCTCCCAGGTATACTGTGTAGTTAGAGAAATAAAGTTTCAACTTTAATTTGGTATTTTACTATCGGCGATCAAAGTTGGAGCCCAGCTGTTCTTATACATTGAGAGAAAGCGTGAAACTGGCAGCTAAAAAGACCAACGCATTTAAAATAGAACGGGCAGTGCGACAGGGGGAAGCAAAACTGTTTACAACATTGTTAGAACATATATTAAAAAACGCAAATCTAAGTGAAAAAGGAATTAATGTCTACAAGAAAATACTGTCAACAGTCATTTGACGTTCGCTGACGATATTGTTCTTTTTGATGACTGCATCGATGATGCAGTATCGCAACTGAAAAAACTATAAACCTATAAACTATAAACCTGCTTTTGTTTCTGTCCTCACCACAATAAAAACTAATATACACAACATTTGTTTACCCATAACCGACATATTGAACAATTGTTGACAGGTCATTGTAATTACCCAATCAAAGCACGTTTAACGTTTCAGCTGCGCTCAAGACCAAGACTTTTGATGAATTGATGATGATGATGAATATCAAAAAATAATTGTTTTTCAAATCAAAAAGATGTCAATTTTAAAAACAAAAAAAAATTCCAACGGCAGGAATTGAACCCGAGTCGCTTGGGTGAAAGCCAGTATTTAGATATTCTAGGCTGTTATTTACCTTTTTTTAACCTTCGGATGACCAAGCGGGAGAAATTGTGACCCCAGCGTATGTTTTTCTTTAATAAATTCAAAAGTATTTTCAATTTTTAACTCATTATTTTTTATTTGACTTTAATATCATTCTAGATATCCTCATATTTTGAAATAAAAAAAAAATTCACGATATTTTACGAATAAAAAATATATTCTGAAGTTAATGTTTAGTATAGTAAACTACCGTCTATTACGTGTAATTCCAAGTAGTTTTACGCTAATGACGTCGACTTTGCAAAGTAACAAGACACTTACTCAACATACACACTACACATGACACTAATACTCATGTTGTGACTGGCTGAATGACATAAAGTCCATGCCATAAAAAAAATAAAAAAAATAAAAAAAAAAAACTTTTTTGACTTCGGGTCATTCCCCCCCCCCCTTGGTCATCCGTGTAACAAAAAAAAGAATGTGTGTGTACTTTGTACGTACCTAAGAAGTTATACTTCTACTACATATTATGTGATTTTTAAGACAATACCAAAAATTAAAAAAAAAAAAAGAATAAAACGCACACAAACACATTGAAAAATGCCACAAAGAAAAAGTTATTTCTGAACGATATTAATTGTTGGCAAAAATTTTAAATACGCATTTTCTGAAAAAAGATTATATAACAAATATACTTACAATCATAAAATGCATAAAAAATAAAAAAATAAAAACTTGCATCGGGAGTCGAACCCGTGAACTTCGCGGCGCTTTGATTCGTAATCGAAGCCTAGACTCACTCGTCCAATTCCACATTATTTGTCATGTGGAAAAATAGGGTAACGGAACGTTTTACTGTTTGACAGTTGTTTTGAATATAATTAAATTATGTAGTTTAAATTTTGTGGAAGAAAATATTAAAATATAACAAAACAGTAAGAAAACAATATATTAGATGAAGATTGGTAGAACTTTTTTAAAAATAAAATAATTTAAAAATAAAAATCGGACCTAATTTGGGATTTCTCTAAAATCCCCATTCTTGAGAAAGTAAATGTATGTATTGTATTCCAACCTAATCCAGATGTATAATTACAATATGATTATAATAAAAACTACTTACCAAATTAGAATGAGTTTTCCTTGTCCAAAAGTCCAAAAATGTAGGTATATGAAAACTATTTAAAAAGGCAGGATAACTCTTAACTAACTTTGTTTCTTTTCCCACAAATTTCAAAACGCAACAACCATAAATAATCAAACTACGTACAGTTGTGCCACAGCCACCATATTGAATAATTTTTGACATGTCATTTGAACATCCAATCAGAACAAAGTTATAATGCGCATGCGCTGGGATCATAGGTTTAAACATATAAAAATTCACCCTCATATCGCCGGTAAAGAAGTATAACTTCAAAAAGGTTGGTCATCGGAAGGTTAATAAGCTATGGAACACCTAAATAAATAAAAAGAAAACAGCCATGCTAAAATGCTCCAGTCAAATTATACATAATTTGAAGTAATTGAGTCCTGTAGCTTTTTAAAATTGTGAAAACACGAGGGTTGCAAGCAGGAACAAGCTATTTACAAGTAGCTACAAGCGGTCTAGTGTAAAAAACAATGGAAGAGACTTGGGAGGCTTATGTCTAGAAGTGAATCGGTTGAATGATATTAATCATTAAATCATATTGGAAAGTAAGAAATTTTTATTTACTGATTAAAAAATATGTAGATATTGCATTAATTAATGTAGAGCATTTGAATTGAAAAGAGCACTTCCCTAATTTCTTTAATAAGTAAATAAACCATTACCAACAGTTGTCGTAATTCCTTAAATATGTGTAAAATGGGAAAACTTTAGCCGGAAAATAATCCCACGTACTTGGAAAACATTTAATTAAAACTTCCACAATTGACACTCGAAAAACGACGCCTACAGATGTGACCGTTTCCAAGAGACTAGAGATGCGCTAGTTATATCTCGTATGGACTCGTTTAAAAATACCGGTATTTTTGGCAACTACATTCATCCAGCAGCAAATGAGTAACTTAACCTATTCTAACTAAAGTAACTACACTATTGGCGTTGATTTTAAGAAGTGTTGCTGGCTAGATGGGCGCAGTTCCTAAAGGCCATAAAAGAAGCAAAAAAAACTACAGTACTATTCTGGAAATTAAAAGAAGAACTACTATGGGAGTGGAACTAGGTATCTGTAGGGTTTTCTATTGCTCCATACACATTTTTCACCTTTTTCTTCTAGTCTGTTTGTTCCTTATATGTTCTCGTTTTTTTGTTCACGTTTAGGTGTTAATTCTGGAGTAAATTTAGTAACGGGAGGCAATAGCTGTTTTATGATGGCCAACCTATAACCATATAATACAGCTTGGCATTTGAATACTAATTATATAAATGACAATAGTTTGTAAGCATAAGTTCAATCACATGAAAGAATGATTTTTTTGGCTATCTTATTGTTTTTCTTTCGGACAGGTACCTAGTAGGACATCATCTGGTCACTGTGATCAGTCCCCGACATATAGTTTCTGTATTTCGTCCTATTAGAGGTAAAACTCACTAAGTGCACTTTTTTGAGATTTTGACATTTTCATCAATGTGAACTCAATACGGTACTGCCCAGCTCTGGAGAAGTCACGTGGGGCTCTAACCCTTCTAATTGCTGAGATAATTTATGGTACAATTCACTAAGTGCATTATTGTGAATTTCGGTTTCAGGGCAAAACTCATTAAAACGTATTATTGCACTTAGTGAATTTTTCCTTCCAATATAGAGTGCAATATTGTGAATTTTGTTCTCAGGGTAAAACTCATTAAAACTTATTATTGCACTTAGTGAATTTTTCCTTACAATCTGGAATGCCGAATCGGTACTTAGTGATCTTTCAAACAATACATTAGATAACAATCTATTTTGCGATTAAGCAGGCGACTTGTGTGTTACATTGTTTTGTTGAAACTGTACAAACTGTACACTATATTTGTGTGCATTATCTGTTCGGCGATTGATTAAAGAAATATGAGATTAAATTTCCTTGTAACCGTGATAGTTTACATAAAAGGTAACATAATTTATTTTGCAATTAAGCAGGCGACTTTTGTGGCTGTCATAAATGACGAAAGAATTGCATTTATTTTCGAAGAACGAAACTTATTGTTCATTTTTTAAATAATAGACTGTTCTTTTTAATAGTTCGTTTGTTGTAAGTCAGCGAAATTTTATGGAGACAAATTCATTAACTTCTCAATATCCAATACTTGTGTTCAAGGAAAAACTAATCAAGTAAAAAGTATAGTGAGTTTTACCTCTAATAGGATATCAATACTCAATAATTGTGTTCATGGAAAAACACAATAAGTACAAAAATTGATCTAAAATTGATTGCATCATAGTTCCTGTGACGAAATATGGCTTAAAATATCTGATTTTATTTATTCTTTAAAGTTCCATTAAAAAAATTCCAATATTCAAGTCAGGTGAATTTAAAAAACAATTTGTATCTTTAAATAGATTTTTCTCCACTTTCTGAAAAGTGTAGTTAGTTAGTTTTACCTCTAATAGGACAATTTTATTATTACGTATTTTTTATGGGAAATAAGCCACAATTTTACTAAAAAATGAATTTATTAACGTTTCGAAGCCCAAATCGGGTTTCGTTGTCAAAATACAAAATATTATTAAAATAAAACAAACATGTTGCTAAGTAAAAAAATTCTTCTAATAATTTATTTAATCTGACTCATTTATATTGGCAATTCAGACGTATATTATACATTTTAAAGTAGAAGGCTTTAAAATGATATCGCCAATATTTATGAGTTGCGTAATAGCTTTAAAAAAATTTCTTTTATTTTCTACCTTCTTCTTCTTTTTTTTGTATAGACATGACTCTGTCTGTTTTTGCAATGTGCCTCTAGTAAGTTGTCGTTCCATCGTTTTCGTGGTCTTTCTACTGATCATCTTTCTATTGGGAAACCGTCTCTCGCTGTCCTTACTACTATATTTGTTTTCTTTCGGCTTATGTGGTCATTCCATTCTACTCTTCTGTTTCTTACACAGTTATTAATGTTGTCCGGCTTGCATCTCCGTACTATATGTACTAGCTCTGTCCCATAGAGTCTTACCATCGATTTTACCATCTAAGGGTTTTCATCTTCCCTGATTCGAGCAATCTTTTTGTCCTCTGTGTGTCAGGTCGTGTTTTTGCCGCGCATGTCATTATTGGTCTAATGACTCTTTTGTAAATTCTGCCTCTTATTATTTTTCCGATATTTTTATTTCTTCATGTTGTGTCATTCAGGCAACCGGCGACTCTGTTTGCTTTATTTACTTGATCTTCCACTTCTATTTCGAGATTTCCGTAGCTAGATAGTGTGATGCCTAGATATTTAAACTTCATCACTTGTTCTATTTTCTGACTCTCCAGCTCCAATGTACGTCTTATTGGATTTGCTGCTAGAATCATGTGTTTTGCCTTTTTTGGGGAAATTAACATGTTAAATTTTCTGGCAAATATATTAAATTGGTGCAGCATATTGTAAATCATCTTCAAATTTGAGTAATTATTATTGCATTGTCTGCATAGCAGATTATTTTAAGTTGGTTTTCTCCCATTTAATTCTTACTTTTTTTATTATTTCATCCATGATCAGGTTGAACAATAAAGGACTCTAGGAATCTCCCTATCTTATACCATTGCCAGCTTCAATTGGGTCAGTTAGTTTATCTTCTACTCTTACTTTTATTGTGTTGTTCTGGTAGATGTTCTCGATCGTTTTAATTAGTCCCAGAGGTACCTCTATTGGGTATGACAACTGGATAACTTTCTTTAATTTGACCCTGTTAAATGCTTTCTTAAGGTCCACGTAAAATAAAAATATGCCGGTTTGTTGTATTCTAACGATTTCTCTTGAACTTGTCTCATTATAAATATAGAGTCGGTGCATGATCTTCACGACCTAACCTTGTTGTTCTGCTAATCTTATAATTTCATTCAGTTTATTTGTTATTACTTTGGTTGTTAATTTTAATGTTGTGTTTAATCAGTTACTTCCTATGTAATTCTCCGGGTCCGATTTCTGTCCTTTTTTGAAGAGAGGTATTAGGATGCTCGGTCTCAATTCTTGTGGTATTCTGTTTTGTTCTATTATTTTTTGTATTAGTTTTAACAGTTTTCTAGTCAGATCTTGTCCTCGTTATCTTATTTTTTACCTCAATTATCTTATTTTTGTGCGCATTGGAAATATAAAGCATATCTCTTTTATCTTTCTAGTTGCCAAGAGCATTCAAAGATATGCAGAGATATGTGCAAATTATTTCAATACTCCAATTACTGGGGAAGAATTAATTTCTGTGTTAATATTTCTTTTATGAGCCAATGTAGTACCATCATGGTGTAATTAACTTCTTTACATAATTCAGCTGGGCGGTGAGATATTTCAGGCCATTTGTTTCTGGCCAATTTTCTAACTCCGTCTTTAACTTCAAGAATCATTGGTGGTTCCTGTTCCCTCTCGTCTGTTCTGTTACCTCTTTCATCTTTAAGGTTTTCTTCTTTCTTCTCTATATTAAGTACTCGGTTAAAGTATTTCACCCATCGAATTAATACATCTTTCCTTGTTGTTGGTATGGTTATACAGTGATGAGCGCGCTAATAACCGGCAAAATAAGGCAAAGGATGGAAAAGAAAATACATTCTGAAGTAAAAAGAGACGAAACTAGTAGAAGTGGAAATTATCGATATAAACGTATAAGTTAACATTACATTACACAGTTTCCCACCTTTAGATGTATCGGATGAGTAAGACAACTGTCACTGTGACAGGAGAATTTTATAAAATACTCCTGTCATAGACGAATAAAGGTGGGAAACAATGTAATGTCATGTTAATTTATACGTTTATATCGGCCATTTCCATCTGTACTAGTTTCATCTCTTTTTACTCCACAATGTATTATGTTTTCCATCTTTTGCATCTTTTGTCGATTATTAGCGCGCTCATCACTGTTACCTCTGCACTGGTTTGTAGTTGCCTTGAATTCTTTTTGTTGATGTTAGAAAGCTCTTAATTTTTTTCTCTGGTAAGGTTTTCTGTATATTCAAGTTTTTTCTTTTATTGATACCATTTCTTTCTTTTGTATATTCCCTTTGTTCTATTCTCTGTGTTCGATAATTTTCTACAGTGGGCTCTAGTTCGTCAGGGGGCAATTTTTCCGGAGATTATGTAGGTAGAGGTTTATTTCTTTGGCCAGTACATATTCCATTGCAATTCTCGTTTTATTGTGACTCTTAAGTTCCTTTATTATTGCTATGTGTCATTTATTGACATTTTTCTGCTTCATGATTTGGATTATTGTTATTTGGATTATTGTCTATTTCTCAAGTATTTGCACCTATAATATATACTTTTCGGTCACAAAAAAATCATAACAGTTACAAAATAACTGTTAAATACACATCCCCACCTCATAACAGGTTCGGAACGGGATCACCGTCAAAATAAGCCAACTCCGTATTTTATACAAAGGAGGAATTAACTCGGCGGCATTAGCGCAAGTGAAATGGACTTGATGGCTTTATTTCTATGTTCCGAATGCCTTGTATCAACGTATACTGTTTCAATTATGCGCCCTGCAGGACACCAATATATCTTTCACTTAATTGTTTGCGGGTGGACGGAAGATCACCATTAGCGGTGAGTAACTACCTCAGAATTAAAGCAGTTGAAATTGGTTTGTATGATGATGGAATGTGGATTTAGCAGATTCATCATAATCATGGACAATTAGGAAATAAAGAACAATTTAGAAATAAGTCATTATATAGTTCTATGATTTATCTTGCTAAAGAGGCTCACTCCGTTTTCGGAAGATATTCTAGTCGATTACCAATGTGGCTTTCATGCAGGAAGGTCAACAATAGATCAAATATTTACGGTCCGACATACAGAAAAAAAATTGGAAATTTAATCGAGACACTAAATACCAACTTTTCGTAGATTAGTCCATGTGGTGAGACCGCTCCCGTCTGGAAAATTTTCTGATTCGGTTTCTTTGTGGATTGCTATTCAAAAATGTCCCCTTTAAATAAATCTGAAGGGTGCCGGGCGGAATTTTTGGGCAGAAATTGTTTAAATAATTTTTTTAAACAAATACAAAATATTACGTTTTTTGCTCCGGAATATATATATTTAAGTTTAGTGGGTCATTCTAAACAAGAAAGGTTTCTTGTAAATTTTCTCAAAAATTGATAGTTTTCGAGTTATAGGCGACTTAAAATCAGAAAAATGCGAAAATACGCATTTTCGAGGCTTAAAAACTCATATTTAAATTAGTATTTTTAAGGTTTCCGGATACCTAGATTTAAGTCTAAACATTAATCTTCAAGATTCTGAAGAGTGATCGTGTCTAACCTTAATTTAAATCGTTGTTTTTTAATTGTTAAATATGCATGTCCATCCGATTTTTTTGCTGGTGCGGCGCGCTCTATTTCAAAAATCTCCTCTTTTCCTCCGAAAAATATTTTTTATAAATTCTTTGGGACATTCTAAATAAAATAAGTTTCTTGACATTTTTCTCACAAGTTAATAGTTTTGAAGTTATAAGCGATTTAAAATCGGAAAATGCGTTTTCTTGTCATTTTTCGGATTTTAAATCGCTTATAACTTTAAAACTATTAACTTTTGAGAAAAATGTCAGGAAACTTATTTTATTTAGAATATCCTAAAGAATCTAGAAAAATATTTTTTGGAGGGAGATAGGAGATTTTTGAAATAGAGCCCGCCGCACCGGCAAAAAATTGGATAAACATGCATATGTAGCAATTAACAAACAACGGTATAAATTAAAGTTAGCGTGATCACTCTTCAGAATCTTTAAGCTGAATGTTTAACCTTCAAATTAAGTATCTGGCAACCTCAAAAATACTAATTAAGTGTGAGTTTTTATGCCTCTAAGATGCGTATCTTCGCATTTTTCAGATTTTAAATCGCATAGAACTCGAAAACTACCAATTTTTGAGAAAAACTACAGGATACCTTTCTTGTTTAGAATGACCAAAAAAACCTAAAAATATATATGTATTTCAGATAAAAAAAAACGTGATCTTTTTTATTTGTTTAAAATTTTTTTTAAACAATTTCTGCCCGAAAATTCCGCCCGGCACCCTTCAGATTTGTTTAAAGGGAGCATTTTTGAATAGGAATCCGCAAAGAAACCGAATCAGAAATTTTTTCAGACAGGAACGGTGTCACCACATGGACTAGATTTCCAGCAAGAATATGATTCGATATAAAGAAGCAGAGTATGTCTAGCAATGCTAGAAATTGGAAAAAACAAGGAAATTAGTAGAACTAACACAAATGTGCGTGACAAACTCATATGCAAAGATAAAGATAGGAAACAGAACATTGGCATCAGTTCTATTTAGTATAACGTCAGGACTTAGACCAGCATACCCCTTATGGTTTCTATTCAGTCTGGACTCCGAATATGCAATAAGTAATAGGCCTGTATCACGCGTACTAAAAAAAGACGATTAGTAGCAAGCTGAAAATTTGTTAATAGCTTAACGGTGACTAGTTGGACAAACTTTGATGTATGTAAACACTGGAAGAGGGAAAGTTTTAATTGTGGAACATGTTAAAAATTTGGAACATCAGACTACGAAAACGTCTCATTTATTTTGTCGGACAGAACTTGCAATTGATTTGTTACCCTTTCATTAAACTCTCATGCGAAAATCAGACTGGTATTTATCACCTGCCATAATTCCTGTCATTTGACAGATTTTGAACATAAAAATCAAATTTTCTCGGAATTTGTCTCTGTCTCCAATGTGTTGTCATTCTCAAAGTTATTCTATAAATTTGTGTCTTTCTTCTTCTAACGATACCTATCCGTATCCGGATGTTTGTGGTCGGCATGTTAATCCTAATTTTTCCTAATGCTATTCGAAATAGTCTGGTTGTAGATGTATTAAACCACTTTCTTAGGTTTTGGAGCCAATATATTATTCTTGTCTCTGGTCCTCCCTTTCTGAAAAATGAGCTGCAACAAGCCATATCTCTATTCATCATTCTCTTTGCCTTATCCCTATGCGGGGCCGGCTTCCCTAATTGCATTTATCCATACAATCCTATCTTGGATCAGATCAATATTAATCTCCTTTACCAAAATATCCTGCCTAATCGTCCCCCCCCCCACGCCTTCTTTGATCTTCCTCTCCTACTCCTTTCAGCAATATGCACTTCCACAATTCTTCGTATTGGGTGATTAGCGTCTCGACGTTAAGCATGACCAAACCATCTCAACCTATGCTCTCTCATTTTGGCATCAATTGGTGCCACACCTAGACTTCCCCTAATATACTTATTTTTAATTTTATCCTTTTTTGTCACTCCACTCACCCACCTAAGCATTCTTATTTCCGCCACATGCATTCGATGTTCCTCTTTCTTTTTCACTGCCCAACATTCAATTCGGTACATCATAGCCGGTCTTATGGCTGTTTTATAAAATTTTCCCTTCAACTTCATTGGAATTTTCCTGTCACACAGCACACCACTCGCTTCCTTCCACTTCATCCATCCAGCCCTAATTCTACTGCATGCATTTCCATCTATTTCTCCATTACTATGTAATACCGATCCCAGGTACTTAAAACTATTGCTTTTTACAATCAGTTCACCATCCAAAGATACCATTTTATTTCTAGTAACTCCATCTTTAAATGGACATTGCGAATCCTCTGTCTTTATCCTACTAAGTTTTAAACTTTTTTCCTCCAGGGCTTGTCTCCACTTTTCCAGTTTTTTTTTCTAAGTCTCTTTCACTATTTCCTACTAACACATCATCAATATACATTAAGCACCATGGAATATTACCCTGTAGTTTCGCTGTTATCTGGTCCAAAGCTAGTGAGAATAAATACAGACTAAGCACCGAGCCTTGGTACAATCCTACTTTCACATGAAATTTATCAGTCTCTCCCACACCTGTCCTAACACTAGTCGTTACTCCCTCATACATATCCCTCACAATCTTTACATATTCATCAGGGACTCCTTTCTTATTGAGTGCCCACCACAGAATCTCTCGAGAAACTCTAGAATCTCTCGAGGAACAAGTCATATATCTATTCATTCCTCATAATATGGCCAAGATATAGTTTTCACTCTTTGATTATGTTAATAATCTTGCATTCGTTGCCCATTTCACGTAGGACCTTTTCTCACTTCTCCACCTATGAAGACTGCCTCTGCCAAACGGTCATCCATTTTAATGTTGGCAGTTTGGCTGTAATGTAAATAATATACGATTCATAAGTCAATCATCTAATTCCGCTTCATTCAAGATGGCTATGAGCCATGAGCCACCATGTTTTACTCTATCAAATGTCTTTTTCCAGTCGATAAAATAAATATATACCTCCAGTTGACATCTCTCTACCTCTGCATAAGTACTTCCGGAGCCTCTCGGTTACCTAAGGTATCGCGAAATTCAAACTCTGTCCATGATCCTTGTTCTATGCAATTTTTATACAGGGTTACGAAAAAGTCTGGCTACACGGTAATTTCTCGGAAACCGCTAGAACGATTTTTCTGGAAATCTAATGAACTTTCTTAATTCAAATAAAACACCCTGTATATTTTTTACGTTTTGGAATTCTTCAGGGATACTGATTATTTTTCATATGATATTCCCTATACCTAAATGCCATAATTTCGGAATTATTGCTACATATATTAAAAAAAATTAAACAATTTATAAAAATCAATTGTTTCGGCCCGGGTAGACATTATTTTAGATTCTCTGCATCATTGTGAACAAAAAAGGTCAATTGTAATTTTCCTCTAAAGTTAATCGTTTCCGAGTTATAAACAATTTAAAACTGAAAAAAATCGAAAAATGACGACTTTCTAGGTTCAAAAACACAAGTGAAAAATATTACTTTTGAAACTACGGAGTGCCTAAATTCAAGTTCAAGCATATTATCAGTTAACGATAAGCAATTTGGTTTTGCTTCATTTTAAAATATTATTTTTTAGTTGTCAATAGCCCGATCGCCCGTTCTCTCATATCCGCTTCATTAATAATTAGAAAAACAATATTTTAGAATAAAAGCTGCCAAATATTCTTGTAGGTTTTTGATCGAAAAAGGCTTGTTGAATTTAGGCACTTTGTAATTTTAAAAATTATTTTTTTTTACTTGTGTTTTTGAACCTTGAAAATCGTCATTTTTCGTTTTTTTTTTTCAGTTTTACATTGTTTATAACTCGAAAACGATTAACTTTAGAGAACAATAATTACAAAAGACCTTTTTTGTTCCCAATGATCCAAAGAACCTAAAGTAATGTCTACCCGCGTCGAAAAAATTGATTTTTATAAATTGTTTTAAAATATTGTTTTAATAAATGTACTCAGAAATTATGTCATTTAGGTATAGTGAATATCATATGAAAAATAATAAGTATCTCTTATAAAATCAATGGGAAATACCCAATAGTTGGCTGTATACCATAGTTTAAAAAACTCATACAGAAGTAAAAACTTCAACTTGTATTCTGGTATAAAATCTTTTATTAAAAAACTATCTAAAAAGTCATTAAAATGGATTGCAAAGCGTTTTCGTTCTAATTCAGAACATCTTCAGTGCCTAGAATGAAGTATTCCACGTTAGACTAAAGCAAAAAGGTTAAAATTGTGACTGTTAAAAAGAAAAAACATGTGGCAATACTTACATTCTGCTGAGTAGTTTAAAACTAGCACACTATTCAAAGTGGTAACCCCATAATATATGGTTTAAATATCTTGTTTTAGCAAAACATGGTGACTACAAGTCGATGTTATTAGATATAATAGAACACAATGCTCAAAGGGCAACATGGTTCCCTGCTCGGAAATGCTAGGTACTTGTCAGTTCAATGGGCACAGACCAACTACTGAGAAATTAGGAAATTGACATTCAATATGACAAGAGTGCCATGAAATGACAACATAAAGTCAATTTTTGGTTAAAGCTTAAAAAGTGTATCTTAATATATATGTATATTAAATATCTGAAAATGCAATTTAAATTATTTAAATATTATAATCTATTATAAAGTCTCAATTAGAAACTCTCTATTCCAGAAAAACTTACGGATTTTGTAGAATTAATGTGGGTATATTTCATGTTTCAAAATATGACGTCATCGAATGTGAAATGACAAGATGAAAGTTTTTAGTTAAATGAAATGAAATAAACTACAAACTAAACAATTAATGTACTGACGTGGAAGAATAGGTAGCTAAGTAAACCAAAAATCAGAGTTTTAAGAGGTTTTTATTACATGTACTATTGGTTGCCTAACAAGATGGTAGTGGTTAGAGTATTTATAGATAGCAGTATATGTGTTATAGTCAAAGCCCGAATTTCAGTCACTCCTAGGTTTGACTAGGCAATCCTCAGGTCTGACTGACGGTCTTAGTCAAAGCCCGAAATAAATTACAGTTTCGGCCTTTGACTAGTCAAACCTAGGAGAGACTAAGTTGGTCAGGCAAAGGTCGAAATTGAATTTTATGAAATCGGGGTTTGACTAGTCAAACCCCGATCAGCTATTAAAATGTCGTAATTTGTTAGATTAGGTTTAATAAAACGTCATTTTTTCATTTTAATATTTATTATTTTCATACTGTCGTAATTAAAATAAAAAAATAGAGTTTATTCTCACATATTGATGTTGAGGCATTATGGGATTTAGAGTTATACAATAGGTTAGACCAGTGGCTTTCAATTTTTTTGAGTGATGTACCTACCACAAAATTCTTAAAATTTTTTGTGGTACCACCTAACTAAAATACCTATGGCGGTAGTTAATCTAATTAACTATAAATATGATAAATTTTTGCTGTTTTTGCGTTTTGTGTACCACTGAACATAATGATATGTACCACCATTGGTACATGTACCACAGATTGAGAAGCCCTGCGTTAGACCTTTTACACTTACATAATTTTGAAGAGCAATTCTTATTGCAGTAGCATTTTATAAAGCCTTGATCCCCAAATTTAGATCTTTTGTACTCATTTCTCTTAGAGACAGAACGTCTTCGAAATTAAGAAAATTTTCTTTGCATTCTCTTATTTGTTGAAAAAAGTGTGTTTATTGTTCCGTATTTCGTACCAACTCTACATAAACCGTCAACTGTTTTATCTTGTATGATACCCAAAATATTTAGAGTAGGTATCTCCTTTAGCTCTATCAAAGCTGGGAATAGGTATGGTTATATGGTTAAAGTTTCTCTGATCGAAATTGGAGGAATTTTTTTTCACTTAATTGTTTCGTAGCATTGGACTGGGCATAAAGACCTTCAATCGCCTTTCCCTTTATTTATTTTAATCTTTTCTGTCTTTGCATAACGCATGTCTATACCATCTGATTACAAATTATGCTCGAATATGCGTCAGAGCTCTCTTTTTGGCAAATACAACAAACCACACCTGGAGAAGTAATCTGAATTGTTTGACAATTTTCTTCCTCCACTAGTGATGACGGTCCAGGGCCTTCGTTAGTACTATGGTGATCCTTACTTTTGATAGTGTTCAGCCTACAGGTGGGTTGACAATACGAGTGTATTACATTTATACAATGCATAGATACAAATGTTCCTACTGCTTGAGTTTGAAAATAGATAATAAAATATCTGACAATAGCACGGGCAAAATACGTAAGCGTAACCCGCCTTAATGCTATGAAACAATTAAGTGAAAAGAGTTTCCTGCAATTTCGAATGGAAAAACTGTAACAATACCTATCCTTAGCTTTGATAGAGCCAAATAAGGTGCTCGAAATATTTTGGGTATCATAAAAGATAAAACAATTGACGGTTCATATAAAGTTGGTACGAAATACAGAACAATAAACACACTTTTTTCAAGAAATTGAATAAGAGAATGCAAAGAGAATTTTCTTAATTGTCTCTAAGAAAAATTAGTACAAAAGATTCCAAATTTGGAGGACAAGACTTTATAAAATGCTACTGCAATAAGAAATGCTCTTCAAAATTATGTGTAAAAGGTCTAATGTATTGTGTAACTCTAAATGCCATAATGCGTCAACATCAACATGTGAGAATAAACACTAATATAAAAAAAATTTATTTCGACAATATAAGAATAAAATTAAACATTAAAATTAAAAAATGACATTTTATTAAACCTAATCTAACAAATTACGACATTTTAATAGCTGATCGGGGTTTGACTAGTCAAACCCCGATTTCATAAAATTAAATTTCGACCTTTGCCTGACCAACTTAGTCTCTCCTAGGTTTGACTAGTCAAAGGCCGAAACTGTAATTTATTTCGGGCTTTGACTAAGACCGTCAGTCAGACCTGAGGATTGCCTAGTCAAACCTAGGAGTGCCTGAAATTCGGGCTTTGACTATAACATATGCATAAAGCAGCTATTTTAGTGTGTTAAATTTATTAGCATACTATTGTACTGATTAATTATGTCTGTTAAAAGTGTGAGAGGGATTGTAGAAAATTAAAGTAACTAAGAATACAGATAGTGAATTAAATGTTGGTGTCAAAGATATGATTTTAATAAAATGTATGAATGAATAAAAATATGTAATAAATTTCATAAAGGAAAGGGGAAATAAACTATGTGACAGCAAAATCTATTTGACTTTTTTATGTTGTTTTGGATGGACTGAAGGAATTCGAGGAAATATACCTTGATAGGCTACCAGCCGAAGTGATTAGTGAATGAAAAAAGGAATGAGAGCTACTAATATAGGTCAAATTGTGGGTTGATGTCAATATGAAAAGAAGAATCTAAATTGAATGAGTATCAGAAATAGAGAACTATGAGTTTGATTTCTATAGGTGGTAGTGGAGTGCACAGACTGAACCAAATGAAATGTACCTATATAAGTACAGAAGTTTGTGAAAGTGTATGGAATTAATAAACAAATGTAAAAAGCGAGATACTAATGTGAAATTTAAATTAGGATAAATGGATAATGATAGTTGAAGAGAGGAGAGAGATGAGAAGGATGGTATATATGGATTAAAAACTTAATTATTATAATCTGAAAGAGCTTAAAATGGATGTGTGATAATGGATTTTGGTGTGCAGTACCCTATTGTTAAGTAAAGTCTAAGGAATCTAAAAAAAAAGAAGAAGGTGACAAGAATGTTAAGGAGAAAGGAGAGTGAGATATGTGGCAGACCAGAGTAAATAGCTGTGTGTTGTTTTCAAATGGAATGAGTGAAGATGAGTAATTAGCATAACAGGCAACAGGACAAAATGATTAGTGTGTTAAGGTACATTCTAACAAGAGACAATAAACTAGATCAAGAATTAAGGGTTATTTATAATCAGAAAGAGGCAATCTAAATAAATTATGTGAGATTTGGTGAGCTAAGTATCTCTTAATGATCCCAAAACCTAAAAATATACAATATACAACCATTTGAAATAAGAAAGTTCGTTAGATTTCCAGAAAAACGGAAGATTTGACAACAATGTTATTACCACTGTAATATTGGCCGCATTTATAGACCCCTACCCACCGAAACCTATACAAATCGTTCCAGCGGTTTCCGAGAAAATAACGTGTTGCCAGACTTTTCCGCAACCTTGTATATTCTATTGTATATTACTTTATAAACGTTTTAAGTAAGTGACTCATTAGACTAATTATAACAATAATTGTTCTGTAGTTTTCGACTGTTTTTGCATTTAATTTTTTGGGTATTGCTACGAAGGTCGATTTTAACCAGCTTTGGGGTGATTTTCCATTTACATTGATTTTGTCCCTCACTGTATACGATTACATTACTTAGAAATGCATCAAAAATATTATCTCTTGCTATCTGTTAAAGATAAACAAACGAAAAATTCCAATTCTAGTAATAACGTTATTCCAAATCGACTTTTGTTATCACAGAATCTGAAATATTTCTCACCTCGGCTGCGAATCAACTGAACGCTAACCGAAAAAGAAAACAACACAAAGCTTTTCCAAGCTCCATCATAGAGCGGTGTCCACGGAATTCGGTTATCCCATCGCGAAATTAAATTCCGAACGCCAAGAAGACGTTTTAGTGGTCACCAGTAGCGCCTTGGGCGATTTCCTTCCTCCATTCTTAGACTTCTGGAGTAGTTTTGCTGCATACGGCGAACCGAGAAATAAAACGTGTACAGTAAGGACATGTACGTATCGAATTATTAATATAATTTCAGCTGTGTGGACTAAATGTTTTAAATTGCTGGTTGGAGTGAAAATTTATAGAGGGATTATAATAATACAGAAAATATTATAAATTCGTAAAAAGTCTTAGCCAAAGTCCTGTTTGGTCTCTGTTTTCACCTGCGTCTCGCGAACAGATATGCCGGTTTCACACGTGGTTTCACAACTGTTTCGTGTACGAGTTTTAATTGTTTTTAACGGATTAACGATTATTTTATGTCGAATTATTGTCTTATGACTATTGTAGAGAGAAGAAAGGCATTTTTCAACAGTAATGGAACCCAAAGTAAGGTTAAAGTTAATAAGTGTACCCAAAGAAAGATACAACTTATTTAGATGATTTTGCCTTCAAGCGAAGAAGGCAGAGAAAAAGAACTGTAGCTAACGGCCGTGGTCGATATTCAATAGGGACCGAGATAGATTTTCGCGTTGGATTGTCTCAAAGGGGTGATATATACGCGAGTAAGTACGCGCACTTACGGCTCGCGACCTTTTTCGCGCGTGTATCACCGCAAGTACGCGTACTTCAAGTCCGCCGAGTAAGTACGCCGTCGATCCAACAAGTTTGAAATCTTACTTGTAACCCGTACGTGTATCACTGCCACGAGCCACGAGCCTAGAGCCATCATGTTATTGCGTTTAAAGTTACACATATTTTCACTAATTAAGCAAATTGCCTAGAAATAATTCAATCGTTTATTGTTGAAAGGAGACAAGTTACATTTTATAAGTTTTGAGAAAACCGTAAAACACTATTTTAAGCTATACTAAATTATTTTGATTATTTGTTTTTGAGTAAACCTAATTATTTATAGGCTGTTTTATTATTAGGCTAAAATATTACCATCTTATCTATGATAGTTTGTTTTTTTATGCCTACCTTGTATTAAATTAAAATAGATCAGAAACAATTGCTATGCCATCATGATTTTGACAGCTTACCACACTTATAAAAAATCAAATTATTCTTCTATTTAACAAAACCTGATCAAAAAAATAATCAAACTCTACTAAAAAACATAAGATTTCAGCAAAATTAGGTACACAGAAAATAAAAAATTTAACCACGAGGACAGTTTCTAAAATTTTTGCTACCGCCGGCGACCGCGATTTTTAAAACCGCGTACTTTAAGTCTGCCGTCTATCACCGACGGCGAGCCGAGTAAGTCCGCGATCTTTAAACCCGCGTACTTAAAGATTGCGTGTGTATCACGCGCTTCAGCATTAGATTTCTGTATAAGTAGGTGAACATACTGGGGGGCGCGTGAGAAGAGTTACGACACTGAGCTACGGTATCAACGATTATCGTTAGAATAAATCTTAGAATAAAAGTAAACCGAAAGAAATAAAATATATTGTTGTATAAACAAGATTACTAAGAAATGCTTAAAATCTAGAAAAACTAAAGTCTAGAGATAAATAAAAACCTCATTTTGTAAAAGGTACATGTATTTAAAATCCCTAAAAAGGGATCTATCACAAAACGTTTTCGGAATCAATATTCCATCATCAGTGTTATCACAGGTTTACATGCTTTAAGCCACCAAAATGTACGAGTAAAAACCCTTAAATTGATTTTAAACAGTTGGGTTTACATTATATTATCTGATTTTGAAAGATGTTTAAAATATTTCCAGATTAACCCCTGGCATCACATGACATCAACCATATTAGTTGGAAACGTGAAGGTATAACCTTACATGGCAGAGTTTAGGCGACAACTCAGTCACAAAGTTTTTAGGGATTTTAAATACATATACCTTCTACAAAAACAAAGAAATACTTAAAATCTAGAGACACTAACCAAGTTGTACTTTTGGCAGAATTTACCACTATTGGACAAAGGGTAACCTAGCTACTTTCTTTATGGACTTATATACATAACATATAGATATACCCACGTAGCATTGAGATCGTAAGTATCAGTGACACAACTCAGAATGGCCTGTTACATCTTGGATACTAATGTTGTTGCCTTTTCCAAGCTCCATCATAGAGCATTGTCCACGAAATTCGGTTATCCCATCGCGAAATTAAATTCCTAACGCCAAGAAGACGTTTTAGTAGTCACCAGTAGTGCCTTGGGCGATTTCCTTCCTCCATTCTTAGAGTTCTGGAGTAGTTTTGCTGCATACGGCCAACCGAGAAATAAAAATAATTGATGGATTCGACCGTTACTTGATGGAAGTTCATTTTATCTGACAATAAAACACTGGAAACGTTTGTTTTCTATACTTCCACAAAATTTATTACAACTATGTGACTACAGCTGTTTCGGCAGAGTGCCTTTCTCCAGTGATACAGTTTACAATGTGTTTACATTTTTAAGTCTTTAACTGAAGAGGTTGAGGAGTGGGGAGCTGTTTGTCTCGAGTTGGTCATTCAGAATTATATCTGTATTTTTCAGTTTATTAATTTCCATAGATTCTAAAAAAGAAAGCTTGAGGCCTTTATTTTGGATTTGCAGAATTTTAAAGTCTTCATTGAAAGAATGATTATGATCTAGAAAATGAAGTGCGTATGTAGAAGTGTCTGTTTTTCTATTGTTGAAAGCCCCTTTTTGTGTCCTGCTATCCGTTTGTCAAAAGTTCTGCCAGTTTGACCGATGTACGTTTTCGGACAGTCACCACAAGTTAGTTTGTACACACCACTCTGAAGTTGCTTTCTCTTTCGGCTTTTATTGTTCTTAATATATTTGCTTAAGTTGTTGTTAGTTCTGAAAGCTGGTGTTAATCCTTTCTTTTTTATGTATCTGGCTATTTTTGTTGTTATCTTGCCAGTATATGTGAGAGAGCAGAAGGTACTGGGTTCCTTCTGTTAATAAAATACTACATTTTCAATTGCCCAACAACTCCAGACTAATTTTATTTGACGTAAAAAATCTTTTTCCTAGTGTTCCTCCTACAGAAACTTTTGTTTTAGTTAAAAATCTTTTAGACCATAATAGTACAAATACGATCATAGCAACTGAAATTTTACACCTTCTTGAAATTTGCATAAATCAAGACTATTTTGATTTCAATAATCAAATATACACAAACAACAGTGCAGGAATCCTCTAAGTCCATTGCTATCAGATATACTTATGAACCAACTTGAAACAACAATTTCTAAACATCTCGTATTTAAACAGTTCTTATATTGGTGGAGTTACGTGGATGATATACTAGTATGCTTTACAGGAACTAACAGACAACTTGACCAATTTCTATCATACATTAATTCACTTCATAGTAATATTGAGTTTACAATAGAAACAGAACAGAATAACTCCATAAATTTTCTAGAAGTAACGAATACCAGACACATGAGTTCTCCGTATATCATAAACCTACCCATACTGACACAACTATACACAATTCATCATCCCATCCTACACAACACAAATTAGCAGCCTACCATAGCATGATACATAGACTGACAGAAATTCCCATGACAAAAAATAACTTCGAGGTAGAACTAAACATCATTAAACAAATAGCAGTAAACAACGGCTATAACGAACAAACAGTTAACAAAATTTTAAACCAGAAACTCCATAAGAAAGCCCTTAAATGAGTGTATCCACCACCACAGAAAGAACCCAGTACCTTCTGCTCTCTCACATATACTGGCAAGATAACAACAAAAATAGCCAGATGCATAAAAAAGAAAGGAATAACACCCGCTTTCAGAACTAACAACAACTTAAGCAAATATATTAAGAACAATAAAAGCCGAAAGAGAAAGCAATTACAGAGTGGTGTGTACAAACTAACTTGTGGTGACTGTCCGAAAACGTACATCGGTCAAACTGGCAGAACTTTTGACAAACGGATAGCAGAACACAAAAGGGCTTTCAACAATAGAAAAACAGACACTTCTACATACGCACTTCACCTTCTAGATCATAATCATTCTTTCAATGAAGAGTTTAAAATTCTGCATATCCAAAATAAAGGCCTTAAGTTATCTTTTTTAGAATCTATGGAAATTAATAAATTGAAAAATACAGATATAATTCTGAATAACCAACTCGAGAAAAACAGCTCCCCACTCCTCAACCTCTTCAGTTAAAGACTTAAAAATGCAAACACATTGTAAACTATATCACTTGAGAAAGGCACTCTGCCGAAACAGCTGTAGTCACATAGTTGTAATAAATTTTGTGGAAGTATAGAAAACAAACGTTTTCAGTGTTTTATTGTTAGAGAAATAAAAAGTTTACAATAAGGACATGTAGGTACATTAGGATGGAACGAAAAAAATGTTTTTAAAATTTCAATGTGTAATAGTGATAGAAAGTTGCCTATAGCCAGTGTTAAGCCACAAATAAAATATTTTTCCAAACAAAATATTTTTGGAGGTACCGCAAAAGGGTTGAAAGTTAGAATATTTAGTTAAAATTTGCGAATTTTGATGATTACAGTTTGGTAACGTATTGTAATGTGTTAATTCCTATTTTAAATGATAAATACACACTTTGGAACTACTCCTTCAATATAATTTTAGGTTTAACTTAATATTTATTCAATATTTATTTTAATAAAACTGGAAAAGTTTGAACTTGAATTCCCCATAATTTAACATTCTACATATAGTAGAAGAGACCATTTTAATAGTAGAGGAACCTGGATCAACCTTCCTAGGGCATATAACTCCTGCTTCCGGAACAGGTGCTTTGAACATTTTAATACAACAGTTGTCGGATGTGCTGGAACTGCCACTAACACCGGTGTTAACAATGGTGTAATTTCTTTAATAGAAAAAAACCTAAATAAGCCGCTGAAGTGTCTGATTTGTTTGTTATATAGCAATGAATTGATTTTTCGTTATTTGTTTTGCATATTGGATGGAAAAACTAAAAACCCTAATGAATTTACAGAGGTTTTAGGCAAAGAACTTGAAATCTGTAACCAGCTTCCTGTGAGTAACTTCGCTCCCATACAAAACAACCGCCCTTCAACATTCTAGAGATTTAGGATGATCCAAGCATATATCAAAAATAGTTACTTGAAATGTGCACAGCAATCTCCAGTGGTGTATGTTCTTCTGATCTTTCTTTTAAAACCTCTGAGAAATTAGATCATTCACGATGGCTTAAGTTGGCCAATCGCCTTCTTCGATTATATGTTGCAACAGAGAATCCTTCAAATAATCTGAAAACTTTAACTATGTATGTGATGTAGGTGTATGCCCCAGTCTGGTTTCATATCAAACTGAAACCATTTTGTGTAAATGGATCAAAACATGTATGGATACTTAAATTTTCACTTTATCTTTGTGAGAAATATCTCCAAATAATTGATCCAATAATTCAAAGAAATCTCTCACATAGAAAATGTGCTTGAAAAAGGAAGTTTTCTCTCACATAGAAAAAGGAAGTTTGTTGTACCGAAGCTTAACTTTAATGCCAATGACTACATTGATATCATTAACTGGACGGAAGAAGAAATTACTGAGCCTCCTATGATAACACAAATAACAGACGAAGACTTAAAAAAGTATATAAGTAAAGCAAGAGACCATAGTTGTCAGTTGCAGTGTGTGGATGTTCCGTGTTTTCCCTGCAAAATTATTATGCCAAATCTAGTAAGTCAATTTTAATGAAATTTGGTGTACTGTTTTAGCATATTACAAAAATTTTCTGAGCGAATTAGGAAGGTTCCAAGTGTAACCTAAGTGATGGAAAATCATTGAATAAAGACAGGCTTGTTTTGCCCCCTTATTTTATATTTATTGCTATTTTGAAGCAAGGGTGATAAATTAAGACATTTTTAACCAATCGCATCTGATAGAAAATTTAATTATCTTTGTTTTATTTCTAGAGGACTTTGTTCTAAAATGAATAGTTTTTAAGTTATAAGCAAAAAAAGTAGAGAAAAAGGAAATTTTTTTAAATGTTTAAATATTTTATTTTTTTTATTAATGTTCCAGGCATATTTAAGAAGGAGCATAAATCAATTATTATTAACGAAGTTATCACCTAACTTTATCCGCAAAAATTTGAATGCCAATGCCACCTCTCACATCCACCTAAAAACAGATCCTTACTGGTCTAATTACAAACTAGCGGTTGAAAATAACGTGCATGCATTTTTTTATTTACGTATTTTTAGCAATCTAATAACCGATTTACAAGTTTATATACTGAGAAGGGATTCAACTATTCGTTCAACCCTCAAAATAATTTGTTTCTAAAACACTCCATACAGTTCCACCTTTTAAGGCCTAAGGTTAATTTACCTATTTTTTCTGAATTATCATAACATTTTCCTCAACGGTAACCTTATATTCGTCTGTTATTTAAAAGAACAATTTCATTGATATAAAAATTGGTACAGTAGACTAGCGCGAAGCTTCGTACTGTTTTCTTTAAATTTTAACATATTTTGTACATGAGAAAGTTGAAATGTTATATAAGGAACTCCCCTCGTCGCGTTGATGGACTTTTACCACTATTTCGTGAGACGGAACTACGGAACATTTTGTTACCTATATCACAGCTGGTCTTATAGCAGGTGTGTAGAATTTTCCTCTCAGTTTCAGTGGCATTTTTATATTAGACACACCACTCGCTTCCGTCCACTTCATCTATCCCACCTTAATGCTACTGCATGCATCTTCAGCTATTTCACCATTACTTTGTAATAGCGATCCTAGGTAGGTACTTACAACTATTGCTTTTCACAATAATTCCACCACCCATTTTATTTGTACTAATATCTATTTTTAAGGGTGTAGGCGCAAAATTTCGGATCCAATGCTTTTTAAATGCATTCATTTTTTTCACATCCTAAGAAAACTAATAAATATTTTTGAAAAATTTAAAAGGAGAATGAAAGATTATTAGCGAGGGCCAAAAGTCTCTTAGAATGAACAAAAAGTTTCTTTTGGATGAGATATATTTTTTAGCTAATTCCTCGACAACTAATAGACATTGACATGGTAGGTACGGTGAATTTTTGTAGTTAGGTACCTGGTGTCATGTGTATTGTGTGTGTTGAGTAAGTGTCTTGTTAATTTGCAAAGTCGACGTCATTGTCTTTGCAAAGAGACGCTAATTGTATCCAAACGTCTGCGGCCCCTCCGGTGAGTACCGATCCTACAAGGACAGAAACTATTTTCATTTATTAATTTATAATTAACGAAAAATTTATGACCCTGGTGAGATTAGAACTCACGACCATTTAGATCCAAAGGTAGGCGCTCTTACCACTGAGCCACAGAAGGGGTTCGGATGAGATATTTGAAATTAAAATTACACTAAATTACACTAAATTTACACTCTTCTCACTATTTTTTCGTCCCCGTGACTTATTAATATATCCATTATAGAAGTTTTCAGGAACTTTCGGCCCTCGATAATAATGTAATATTTCATTCTGCTTTTAAATTTTTAAAAACACTTTTTCTCTTAAGTTTCTCAGTATTCGAAAAAAATAAATACATTTAAAAATCATTTGGAGACGAAATTTCGGGCCTACCCCCTCAAATAAAAATTCTAGTTTTTAATTGTTGTTCTAATAAATTTTTAAATTTTTGTCTATAAGATCCCTGACAGTATTTCCAAGTAATACTATATTATCACCACAATCGAAGCACCATGGAAGAATGTAGTTTTAGTAAGAAGATATTTTAATGGATTAAAAAAAACTGGAAATTGGGACTAAAAACTACTGGGAGAATTAAGTAAACTTTTTGTTATCTCCTTATAATGCAAAAATATGTGTTTGCAATAAAATATTCCAAATATTCAGCATTAATTTCTCTCTTTGGTTCCATGCCTCCTTATGGTCGCTTGTACGTTTCTTGGCCAACAGTGTAAGAGTGCTGATTGGCCGAGACATCGAATTCACAATTTATTGCAATGTACTTCAAAAATAACGTTTTTCGATCGAATTAATAATTCGAGCGAGCATTTCGAGAATTTCATTAATGATATATATAACTCGATTGTTATCCAATGTTTGAGATATTTGACCTTTTCGATGCTATGCTCAAAAATCCTGTTTTTAAGCAAACCCCAGATTGAGAAATCCATAGAAATAATGTCTGGCGACCTTGGTGGCCACGGTCCGTTTCCTTCTCTGTCTAACCAGGAAAATGCTGTTTTCGGAAAACGCAAACGTATAGATCAAAATTAGCAGGAGTGCCGTGTTTCTGCAAAACTATATTTCTCCTTCGAATCTGCCATCTTCATCCAAAGTTACACGTAATTCTTGTAAAAGTTTCAAGTACTATTCTGAATTGGTAGACTCATCAAATAGAATATAAATATAATCGACAAAAAACACTAATCAAATAGATACTAAACTACTAACTAAAAGGAAGAAAAATTTTCCTAAAAGGAAGAATGACCCGTAAAATTTTTTCATTTGTATATTTCTTGAGTGCTTTACTCAAAAATAACGCATCGACGCCTCTGAGTCTTCTGCTCCGTGATGGTCAGAAGGTGACAAAGACGACCGCTTACGGTAACCGGAACTTTAATTACGAGGACGTCAGCAAAATTCCGCAACGACCGCGCCATGTTGCTCGACGTTAGCCTCGTTCGTTGTCGTTCGCACCTTTTACTATTACATGACGACGACGGCCGGCTTGGTTTGCTACACACCCGTTCCGCGTTCCGCAATACTTTTTTTCCTTCCAACAAACCCAACTTACGTAGGATACGATAATCTAACTGGCGTTTTAAAAGAGGTACTTTTTTTATAAGTGTTTGTTCTATAGCGAATCCCGTTAAGGTATCAAAATAAATTGCTCTACAAGAAAAAAAAGCAGGAAAAGTTAATTGTTATGGTTAGCTGCATCAAAAATATAATGGTCAAAATAAGTAGAAAGTTTTGTATAGAGCAAAACCAATGTACTCCTTAATTTCATATCAATTAAATAAAAGATCATACTCAATCAAAATATTACACAATTTACTGATGTAGCAAAACGCATTTTATAATACGCATAGAAATGTCTTCTTGCGAGTGATACATGAACGTGTTTTCAAAAAACTAGACCATAGTATAACAGGAAGCCAACCGGGATTTAGAAAATGCTTTAACACTAGAAAGCCATTATTACCAGAGAACGACAGTTCTCGCCAGTGGCGTACAATACCCCTACATGCGTCATTATATACACGACATTTTCGATTTTCTAAATCTGACTCAATTGAAAATTGAATATTGGCCAAATACCATCTTAAAATTTAGGACAAGACTCGTTCATCCATATGTCAACTCTCCATTTTGGTCTAAGGTTGTGGATTTTATGGCCCTTCCCATTTAGGGTCTGTTTTTCGTTCTCGTCCCCAAAACTCCCAAAAATTTTAAAAATTTAAGTCCGACCTTTGCGGCTTCTGATAGTACTGATCATTACCTTTCCAACTCATGTCTAATTTGGAAAATCGGTTACTATTCATAAGTTACCGAGCTCAGATGTATGATTCAGTTTTTATTTAAAAGGCGGAAAATGTTTGTGGATATGTATGTATGTATGTGTATGGAAAATTTACACAGATCTGAATTTTTTTCTGTGTTTCAAGAGGGGGAGGACCGATTCAGAATAGGTGTAGTTTGTGACTTCGACCACCCATAAGCCATCTATAGGGCTAGGTATATAAAAAATGGTATATTTTTTGGGCGTATATATCTTAGGTTGAAGGAGAGACAGAAAACTGCAAACACACCAAATTAATAGCGTTGAGTTAACCTTTCAAATGGTGCCTAAGCGGTCAAGATCATACCTACACACGGCTCAGTATAGCCAAAAATTGAAAAATTAAACTTTGAACATTTTGGTTTTTCGACAATTACTTTAATTTCAACCTACGAATTGCGCTAATAACTGAGCGTTTGTAGGAGGACTCTAGACGCGTCTAACGGTGTATAACTCATATCTGGGAAAGCTCGAATTTTTAAGTTATAGGCTTCATAAATATGATCAAATCTATTATTAGGGTAGTGCAATTAGAACGAAAATATGCATTGTTTCGGAAAAATTCAAACAAGCTTATATTTTTCTAAAACTTTTTTTGTTAGTTTATATACATGTTAAAGTAAAAAGTTCTACTCGCAGATTTGGCCGCTAATTGTTTAAACAATAACAATTTTTTGTATAAATAATTTTAAAAATATCGTTAAATTCATCATTTTACTTTGATCAAATATGTTTCTATTTTGTTTTTGATTATGCTTAATCCGAATATAGCATTGCAATTTGAAAATTCTTATACAGAAGCTCTTATACAGTGTGTCTGCTTAGCTAGGAACCACATGGAAAACTTTTTTATTTTCAATTTTACGAAATAAAGTTATTCTTAATGAAATGCTCTGAATAGTAAAAAATCTAAAACTCAACCATCAGATATAAAATTTTATCAATTTTATACGAGTTATATCAAAAATATGAATTTCGTTAAAGAGTAAAGTACCTTTATATTCCAGCATATCGAAAAATGCTATTATGAAAAGTTGTTTTAAATTAGAAACTTTGTCTAAATATACAATTACATTATTCTAGTCGAAAAAAAAAATTAATTTTTTTCTCAAATTACGGATACTCATCATGATTTTATTACAATTATGATAACTATTTTATTATCACTTTTAAGAAAAAAAGTTATTTTTCATAAAATGCTCTTCCTGGTCTAAAATCTAAGATACAACCATCAGACATCAAACTTTTTTAATTTTATACGAGGTATGTAAAAAATATAAATTTTTCTAAGAGCTAAGTGCCTTTATTATTCACAATATTTTAATTAGAATGATGTAATTGAACACTAAAACAAATTTTTTAATTCCAAACCACTTTTCTTAATAACAATTTTCGATACTGTGAAATGTAATGCTACTTTACTCTTGAGTGAAATTCATATTTTTTGACATACCTTGTATAACATTAATTAAATTAGATATTTGATGATTGCATCTTAGATTATATACGGTGCAGAGTATTTTATAAGGAATAACTTTTTTTCGGAAAACTGATAATAAAAAAGTTATCAATAGGTTCCTAGTTACGCAGACATACTGTATAAGAGCTAAAAAAAATTTTTTTTGCTGAACATTTATTATTGTTGAAGCTTATTATTAAATGTATTTTAGGTAAGTTTTACAGAAAAAAGTTTTGATCACTTTGTACAAACATTTTTTAGCTGGTAATTTTCGTTTTTTGTATTACATTTTTGTTATCTTTCTTAATTTTCTTAAAAAAGAAATAGTTTATTTCATCTCCAAAGTAAAATAATTTAGTGTATGTTAGAGACTACATCCTAAGCTTTAAAAAAGCACTTATAAAACTGTAATAGATCTGTTCAAACTTGAGTAATACCGTCTTAAAATGGTGGTAATTCTATAAAACTACGAAGATCTCAAAAATTACATTTTTTGGGACGTCATATCATTTGAATTAAATTTTTGAGATTTTTTTTAATGAAACATCATTTAGCAAGATGCTTGAAAGGTAAGTTGTGTAAAACTGAGAGTTTTGTAAGAAAATCTGTATTAGTTACACATTTTTAAATAATTTTTAAACAAAATCCATGTAAGGCTCACTTTCCGCCCACATCGTAGTTATGCCCATACATTGTATTTCTTTCTATTACAAGCATAAGATAGCTTAGTTATTCTTCTTTCAGGTTCAATTTGTAAAATTTCATTTGATCCATTAGTTAAAGAATTACATTAACATAACTCAACCATGCACTTCGTCGTACGTTAGTTTACAGTGCGCCAATGTTTGTGAGAAGGGTGACTTTAGCGTTACAATTAAAAAATTATAGAAGATACAGATTTAATTTTAGAAAATTCTTTATATAAGGTTTTTTTTGTAAAATTTTCTGAATTTTTGAATGGTCAAGTCCGTTTTTTTCTAAAATTTATATTTTGGGAGTTATTTAAGAAAACATCTAATTTCGTAGTTCCTTTGTTTAATAAAAAATGAAGTATTTATAAAAATGAAATATTTCTTAATGAAATTACAAAAAGTTCTATCTTGTTTGATTTTTTCCGAAGTGAAAATCTATATGCACTCCCCTATATAGTAAAAACGGTTTTTCAAGCTCAATAATTCCTGTAATACCTTAAGTTATCATACTTGACCTTGGATGCATCAAATCCTACTTGTCAATATGTTTCAAACTCATGTTTAATGATCAAAATTAGTTAAGCCGTTTAGAAGTTATCGAGCTAAAAAATAAAAATCCATTTAACCATTATCGCTGAAATGGTTTATGTAGTTGTAGTGGTTATGACGCTAAGTTTGATCGGGCAATCCGAGTTTATTTGCCGGCCATAATTATTAGGATAGCTGGAATGTGAACTAGGATCGTCTTATCACAAGTCTGGTGTCGTACCTAACTACTAGATCATTTGGGAGAGAATGCGATAAAGGCGACCATTTATAACGCTTAAGTGTAATCGAGGAACTTGACATTCACCTTCATACATTTAATTTATAAAAAACTTTGAAAATCTCCTGATACAAGAATAAAAACCGTTAAATGCCGTAAAAATGAGTGGCGCATAGACTATTCCAGCTACAAAAGAGCTGATATGAATATTACGTGGCGCGAAAATGTATTTTCATTTTCATGGAAAATAAAACTAAAGTTTTGTTTTGAAAGATTTTTCTTCTAACTCGGGAACAGTCACGCTCTATTCTGTCACGTAATCGGTCGTGCATTAGATTTTGTCTAACAATACGAATTTAGACGCAAATTTACAACAAATCATTATTTTTATTTACTTGTAAAGCTATAAATATTATTTCTAACAATTATTAAATCTAATTTTTTTCTCACCAAAGCCATATATTCCAAAAAAAGAAGAAGAAAAAAAAAGAAATAAATTCACGCAGTACTACACCCTTCCTCGAGGCACTTACGAGTGAAAAGTTATGTTGCAAAATTTTTCATCAAGTTATCACGAAAGAGAATAAAATGTTTAATTTTTTCTAACGCGGCGCGACTGCTCGTTGGTTAAAAGGGTAACTCTGATAGAGTTTGCATTTTGAAGATGATTTGTGCGCGTTTTACTTCAAATTTAGTAAATATTATGAAAAAATCTTTCAAAATAAAACTAGAATTTTATTTTCCATCAAAATAAAAATACATTTTCGCGCCACGTAGTATTTATGTCAGCTCTTTTGTAGCTGGAATATTGTATGCGCCACTCAGTTTTACGGCGTTTAGCGGTTTTTTTTTATACTGGTTTACTATACAAACATTCATAGAACGGTGCATAGACGAGCGTCACAAAAAAACCCACTATAATTTTTATATTCACCCATATCCGCCATCCCTTTATCCCCCACGGAGCTGTCCGCCTCTGGAGATTTTGCTTAGTTACGTCATGATCTATCTATTCCCAAAATCTATTCCCAAAATTTGGTACCAAATCTTAAGCACCCTTTCTTGAGGCACTTACGAGTGAAAAGTTCTGTTGCAAATTTTTCATCAAGTTATCACGAAAAAGGATAAAATGTTTGATTTTTTCTAACGGCGCGACTGCTCGCGGGTGAAAAGAGTAACTCTGATAGAGTTGGCATTTTGAAGCTATTTTGTGCGCGTTTTACTTCAAATTTAGCAAATATTATGTAAAAATATTTCAAAATAAAACTAGGATTTAATTTTCCATAAAAAAAATACATTTTCGCGCCACGTAATATTTATGTCAGCTCTTTTGTAGGCTGAATATTGTATCCGCCACTGATTTTTACGGCGTTTAGTGGTTTTTTTATTCTTGTTTACTATACAAACATTTATAGAACGGTGCATAGACGAGCGTCACAAAAAAATCCACTATAATTTTTATATTCACCCATATCCGCCATCTCTTTATCCCCTACGGAGCTGTCCGCCTCTGGAGATTTTGCTTAGTTACGTCATGATCTATCTATTCCCAAAATATATTCCCAAAATTTGGTACCAAAGCTCGAGCACGAGCGTCACAAAAAAACAAAAATTGAATGTGTGTGTACTTTGTACGCACGTAAGAAGTTATACTTCTACTACATATTATGTGATTTTTAAGACAATACCAAAAATTTAAAAAAATAAAAGAATAAAACGCACACAAACACATTGAAAAATGCCACAAAGAAAAAATGATTTCTGAACGATAATAATTGTTGGTAAAAATTTTAAATACGCATTTTCTGAAAAAAAAATTATATAACAAATATACTTACAATCATAAAATGCATAAAAAAATAAAAAAAAATTAAAACTTGCATCGGGAATCGAACCCGTGAATTGCTGGGCGCTTTGATTCGTAATCGAAGCCTAGACTCACTCGTCCAATTCCACATTATTTGTCATGTGGAAAAATAGGGTAACTGAACGTTTTACTGTTTGACAGTGGTTTTGAATATAATTAAATTATGTAGTTTAAATTTCGTGGAAGAAAATATTAAAATATAACAAAACAGTAAAAAAACAATATATTAGATGAAGATTTGTAGAACTTTTGTTGGTAATCAAATTAAGTATGTAAATCAAAGCATTACATACCTACTAGATAAATAGATCTACGCCAAAAAATCATAATTTAAAAATAAAAATAGGGCTTAATTTGGGATTTCTCTCTAAAATCCCCATTCTTGAGAAAATAAATGTACAGTAGAGCGTCGATTATCCGAGCAAGTGTTAGTAATTGACGCTTAAAATATCTTCAATTTTCTTCAATATTGTATCCAAAAATAATTGTGTTGTTGCAAAGACTGCACTTTTTTGTATAGTTGCTAGTTGTCATTAGGTATCAAGATATAAATAAATATGTAGGTATATAAATATGGCTTTTATTCACTTGTGGATAAATATGTATGACTATAAATATGTATCAATATATTGTAGTTCGATTATCCGAACAAATCGGTTTTCCGAACACCTATGTCCCCCAATTAGTTCGGATAATCGACGCTCTACTGTATTTAAACCTAATCCAAATGTATAATGACAATATGATTATAATAAAAACTACTTACCAAATTAGAATGAGTTTTCCTTATCCAAAATAGTCCAAAAGTCCAAAAATATAGGTATATGAAAACTATTTAAAAAGGCAGTATAACTGTTAACTAACTTTTGTTTGTTGTTTCTTTTCACACAAATTTTAAAACGCAACAACCATAAATAATCTAACTACAGCTGTGCCACAGCCGCCATATTTAATAATTTTTGACATGTCATTTGAACATCCAATCAGAACAAAGTTATAATGCGCATGCGCCGGGATCACAGAAGAAGTATAACTTCAAAAAAAAAAAAGAAAAAAGTATGAATCGTCCGGGATTTGAACCCGCATTCTCGCGATTTTTTTGATCTCTGGTCCAATGCTCTACCAACAAGGCCATCAAGCCGCATGCTACTTACCTTTCAGATATACATAATTATACATCACGCTGACAAGTGAAATATAAAAATAGATGTTTTATTATTTTACGCCCAAGGAAGACAAATCCAAAGACAAAAAATTATAATAAAAAACCTTTTAAACCACCTTTTTTAAATTGCGCAAGTTGTATTATTAGTATTAATGTTAATAAATGAAATATAAATATTTTGACGTTTCACAATTTGACAATTCACTTTTAACTGCAGTGCCTTAAAAATTTTAAAGCACTAGTGCCTTAAAATAGCATTTTTAACATTAGCATTTAAAAATATATTTAAAAACACTAATATATTCTTTCCACACCTTTTCTGGACTGATACATACATAAATTAAAACATTTTGAAGTATAACTTCAAAAATATAATATGAAAACTATTTAAAAAGGCAGTATAACTATTAACTAACCTTTGTTGTTTCTCTTCCCACAAATTTTAAAACGCAACAACCATACATAACCAAACCGTCAACCGTCCAAACCACAGCTGCGCTACAGCTACCATATTGGATAATTTTTGACATGTCATTTGAACATCCAATCAGAACAAAGTTATAATGCGCATGCGCCCGGATCGTAGGTTTTAACATATAAAAATTCACCCTCATATCGCGCGCAAAGAAGTATAACTTCAATAAAAACCGCGACTTTTACCCCTTATTACTATCCTCGCCCTCGCTTAGGTGTCCTCTTGCGTGGGAAAAAATCATTTATACCAATAATCCAACATATCCCCGTATAGTTTGTCCATAATACCGATCACGAGCAAAGTCCCGTCCTATTTCTCCTACTATTACTAAAAAAGCAGGTTAAATAAGTAACAATTTTATGGAAAAGTTACATAGGCACAAATGATGAAGAGAATAAAACAATATGAAAATTTTTTTTTTAAGAAACGCTTTTATTTAGTTATGGTCGACTAAAAGTTAAAATATAATAAAATCAAGTAAAAAGCAAAAAATAAAAAAAATTAAACTCGACGAATTATTCGAAAAAAACGTTCGTTAAAAAAATGAAAAAATCTAACACATTCGTTAAAGAAAAGCGTGGGGCGAAAACCGTTTATTCGATGAAGACGCGCCACGCTTTTCGTTGACGAATGTGTTAGATTTTTTCATTTTTTTTAACGAACGTTTTTTTTTAGAATAATTCGTCGAGTTTGATTTTTTTTATTTTTGAAGTTATACTTCTTTACCTGCGATAGAGAGTGAATTTTTATATGTTAAAACCTATCAGACCGGCGCATGCGCATTAAAGCTTTGTTCTGTCAAATGACATGTCAAAAATTATCCGATATGGCAGCTGTAGGACAGCTGTGGTTTGGAGGTAAAGGTAAAGGTAAACAAATGTATAATATATTAGTTTTATTGTTGTGAGGACAGAAACAAAAAAGTTTATAATATTGTAGTGACTTTTAAATAGTTTTTAAAAGCAACAGGTACCTAATAATTGTTAATGTATCATGGGTATAAACCTACTTATTTGATCTGCCAAAATACATAGTATGTAATACTTTTATTTATATAATTTGATTACCATCAAAATTTATATCAATATTCACCTAATATATTGTTTTCTTACTCTATGTTTTGTTGTATTTTTTCAATTCTAAATCATTTCAATTCAAAATTAAAATAATTTGATCAATTTTCAAAATATCACAAGTTTAATCCGTTTAGTTAGTCGATCTTCGTAAATAATGACACATAGTGTTCGTGGCTAAGCGTTGAAGGCGAATGAATTCCAATACCAACCGCGCTTATCAGCGCTGGTTCGAGTCCCAATAGAAACTTTCCTTTTTTTTTAATACATTTTATGATTGTAAGTATATTTATTATATAATTGTATTTTCAGAAAATACGTATTTAGTTAAAAAAAATTTCGTCAATTAATGTTCAGACATCATTTGTGGCTTGTTTAATGTGTTTGTGTGTGTTTTATTCTTTTATTATTTTAATTTTTGGCACTGTTCTAATAAAAATGTTTGAGAAGTAGTAAGTATAAATTAGTTTAATATTTAAACAAAATATAAATAAAAAGTATATTAATTTCGTTTAAATCATATAATAGAAGTATAACTTCTTACGTGCGTACAAAGTACACACACATTCTTTTTTGCTTTTTTGTTAATTTTATTATATTTTAACTTTTAGTCGATCATAACTAAATAAAAGCGTTTCTTAATTTTTTTTTCATATTGTTTTATTTTTTACTTTTTAGTCTTACACTTTTCAAACATTAAATATATGTATCGTCATGTTTAAAAAAGGATGTAGGTATATGACACATACCTTTTTTGCATTTATTTTAACTTTTGATACATACATTGTATATTTTTATGTAATTTCTTCATACATTTCTTAAATCTAAAACATTATTTACCACTATTACACTTTTCGCAGTATTTCCATCTAATGCACGGTGTAGACGCTGTTAGTTCCTCGCAATGCAGTTCTTCGATACGCAAGCCGTCTAAAGGTACGTTTCTATAAAAGGGTAAACCTCGCTCGGTGTAGTAGCTTCACTTAGGGTCGATTTCTCATACCTGCGTTAATCTATGGTTCAGTTGAACCAGGTTCACCGGTGATCTGTGGTTTTGTTTGGAATGCATTTCTCATTGCACGTTCATGTCAGCGATCGTTCTACAGTTATCGAGAAATGCCAATAGATGGCAAAAGGTAAAAAACTGTCGCCATTTTGAATTACGTTTTTTATGCTGTTCTTGAATAAAGTTAAATTTAAGTATTTATAGTCAAATAGTCATTTTAATAATTACAAATAAATATTATAAAAACAAAAATAATGTTATCGTTTATCGTTAGGCTTAATATAATAAAATAGGATATATTTATATTATGACAGCGTTTCGTGTTAATACAACGCATGCGTAGTCCATGAAATCATCTGAACTGAGTTCTGAAATCTTTGAACGGCCGAATTCCACCGTTCAAGCATCGTTCAAGTTTAAACTGCCATCGGTTGAATGTGCGAATTGAGAAAGACGATTTTGACTTTAAACTGACCTTTACTAGAAGTTCAGGTTAAACTGGAGTTGAACTCGATATGAGAAATTGGCCCTTAGTGGATAAGTCGGTGATCGCCACTTGGCGCGTACACTCTTCGTTTCAACCGGTTTGAGGTTTATATGTAAGGGAGTGCATGCTGTATCCTTTTAAGCAGCTACACCGAGCGGGGTTCAAGCTTGTATGGATACGTATCTTAATGATCGCACTCGGCTCAATGAATCGTAAGCTTTGCAGGCTTTTAAGCCTGTCCTTACGCAAACACTTTCGGGCCCAAGTTCACGACAGCGCAGCGTAGTCAACAGTCGAACCTTGCGTTTTATGGACAGTCGAAGCCCACGACAATATTAAGGGCAGCATTCGTCTCTCTGCGGTGCCATAACTTTTTTTCGCTGAAAACTGAATAGAAATCGGACAGAAACTGGATAAATTTGAAACTTTATTGTTTATATATGAAGCATAACGTAAACAAATAACGTAAAAAGTGAAATTATGTATAGTTCATATAATTAGCTGCAATCTGTAAAGTTTCAAGTTTCTACATTGTAAAAAACAAGAGAATTAAAGCATTTTCCATTAAAATCGTTTTTTTTATTTAAACAATTCATAAACATAAAAAAACTTTGGTCGACTAGTGGTGTATTGTTTCCGCGAATTCATATGTCTGCAAAATTTCATTCATTTCCATTGAAGAAAAGGCAGTCAAATTAACGTCTAAAGATTTGTCGCAAACGATTAAATTAAATAAAAGCGTCTAAATATACAAAATACAGAAATTTATAGTTCTTATTTTCACAAAAGGTATGTCACTGCTATTTATTTTTGTCATATATTTTTTGTCTGAAAAATAGCCTCGTTTCCATCAAAACCTATTGCTGCAATCTATTCGCGTCTTGTTGTTCAATTCTCTGCTAGCTATAGCATAAATTATGTAGCCGATATCATGCCGAAATAAATCTCTTTTATATTTATAGGTGAAAATTTAAATCAAGATTTATAGCCTTTGTTTTTAATTATCACATGCGTTGCAAAAATAAACGAGTACAACTTTTGTTATATTGTTTGGTCATCACTATTTTCCGTATCCAGTCGTACGAGGGATGTGGGATATTTTCGTAATATATTTAACCAGGTGTGTGAACTTCCATGTGGAAGTTGAATGGACTAGATTTAAAGAAATACTCTTAACAACGGCAGAAAACTTTTGTGGATTTACAAGAACGAACAACAAGAAAAAACAGACGAGCTGGTGAAATGCAGATATTAAAAAAGAAGTGAAAGAGAAGAAACGTTTATGGAAAATGTATATACAAAACAGAAATCAGTTAGTCTACGATAAATATAAAGACCAAAGTTAAAACAATGGTTAAACAAGAAAAACAAAATGCATGGGAGGATTTTGGGAAAAGTATGGAAGAAAATAGAACCCATAATAATAAATTATTTTACCGAGTCCTAAAAAATATGAGAAAGGAACCACAAATTAAGCTGCAGCAGGTTAAAAATCGGAATGGGAATATAATAACTGAAGAAGACCAGATAATAGAAAGATGGAAAGAACATTTTATGGAACTTTTAAGCAAAGACAAGACAACAGCAGGCAGCAAAACAGCAAAGTTAAACAATACAACCACAGAAGAACAAGATGTAATTGAAGACAATAAAATACAAATGAATGAAGTGGAAGATGCCTTAACCCAACTTAAAATATGCAAAGCTGCAGGTATATATGGATTAGATGCCGAGTTGTTGAAATATCTGGGAGAATTGGGCAAAAAAGAACTTTATGAACTGTTAAACCTAACATGGAAAACTAAAAAAATACCGAGTGACTGGAACACGGCTATAATATTGCCTATACACAAAAAAGGAGATTCGAGAGAATGTGGAAATTACAGAGGCATATCGTTGCTCTGTTCAACATTAAAAGTCTACGAAATTATCCTAGAACGGAAGCTCCGGAATTTAGTCGAGCCTAGATTAGCAGATATACAAAGTGAGTTTAGGCCAGCACATAGCGTTCAGGACCATATCTTCACTCTACAGCAGATCACTGAAAAAGCCATACTAAAAGATGAAACGGTATATTTGGCATTCCTAGATACGAAAAAAGCTTTTGACATGGTGAGCAGAGAGAGAATATGGCAAAGCTTGACAAATAAGGAAGTGAATATGGAACTGATAACCACAATCAAGAGTTTGTATTGCAATACCATAAATCAGGTAAGAACAGGCAATCTTATCTCCAGCAAATTTGAGAAAAACGACAGAGTCAGAAAAGGAGGGGCATTGAGCCCCTAATCTTTATCTGTGTAATAGACGAAGTAATTAAAAAGTGCTGGCCAAAAACAAAAAAATATACCATACGATACAGAAATCTACAACAAATAAAAATCGAAGCCTGTGTATTTGCGCATGATATTGTTATTGTGGCAAGAACAGAAAGAGCTCTGGAGGAGAACATAAGAATCTGGGAGGCAGAATTAAAAAATGACAATCTAATAATTAATATGGAAAAAACAAAAGTAATGGCAATATCGAAGAAAGATGTTAAGCTAAATAATATTGAAATCCAAAGCAAAACAATAGAACAGGTAGATACTTTTAAATACCTTGGAATAATTTTAAATAAGAAGGGGACACAAGAAGACGAAATTGGAAATAGGATAAAAGCAGCCACAAGAATATATCATTCGCTGTATAAAAACTTCCTAAATAAAACGAAATAACAAGGAAAACCAAAATGATAGTATTTAAAACAATTTACATACCTATCACTACATAATATGGAGCAGAGAATTGGGTATTGAACGACAGGCAAGAAAAAAGATAGCAAGCCGCGGAAATGAGGTATTTATGAAAAGTGGCGGGAGCTAGGAGAACCGATAAAAGACGTAGCGATGATATTCTTCTTCTTCTTCAGGTGCCATCTCCGCTACGGAGGTTGGCAATCATCATAGCTATTTTAATTTTTGAGGCAGTTGCTCTAAATAGTTGTTTCGAGCTGCATCCAAACCACTCTCTCAGCGATGATATTAGAAGAGAATTAAAAGTAAAATCATTAAAGGAAAAAATTCATGAAAAGAAATTAAAATGGACTGGGCACTTATTCAGAATGAACGACGGCAGACAGGTTAAAATGATATGGGAAGCGAGGCCGATAGGGAAAAACAGGAGAGGCCGACCAAGTAAAACGTGGAATACCAGTGTGATGGAAATATTGCAGGATATAGGAAAATCGTGGCAGGAAGCCAAAGAATTAGCTAGGGACCGAAAAAAGTGGCGTAAGTTCGCAGAGAATAACGAGTAAAGGAGACACCTCGACACCTTACGGTATAAGAGGATAATCGATTATGTATGTATGTATTTAACCAGATTTGGAGGTTTTGGGAAATATTAGATAATAATGGATGAAAATCATGGAACAAAGAAGACAATATAGAAACAAAAAAATCTAGGTAAATATAAAGAAAAACATAAATTAATAAGGAACATAATAAAAGAGTTGTTCTAAAGCTATTTTGTGGCATTTTTATAATTATGCTTCTTTTCATGAGCATTTTTCAGTGCGTCACACATGATAGAAAAAAAGTAAGTCCGTGATAATATACATTTTAGTGACATGACATTTTAGTTAAATCTGACAGTTGTCACATTTTATTTGCAATTTGGCGTAAAAACAAATCAATTGTGCTTATTGCATTTATAAAATGGTGTTTTCTTTGATTTGTATAGTCTTATAAATTGTACAGATTATATTCGTAGATATATTATATAATTCGTAAATATTTTTTTTCCATTATAGCGCCATCTATTGACAACTAGGATAAATGTTATAAATGTCACCGATGAAATGTAATCACCGACGTGCGTTTTTTTCTGTCACATACAATTTAATGCGTTAGAATGAAATCGAAAAACTGTGACGCACTGAAAGATGCTCATGAAAAAAAGCATAACTAGTTTTGATGGAAAATAAGACACAATTTTACTAAAAAATGATTTTATTATCGTTTTGACGTCCACATCGGATGCCGTTGTCAAAATACAAAAAATATTAATGAATTAAACAAAAATGTTGTTGCTTAATAAAAAATTCTTCGAATAATTTATTTAATCTGACTAATTTATACTTATCGGAAATTCATACATATATTATACCAATTATTATTACACTTATTACGCCAATATTTATGTAGAAATGTAAATATTTTATCTTAATTTTTAAGACGCCTGTATATAATTTTTCTTAATTATTATTATTACGAAAACGAAATAAGAGTCTCACGCATACGAACACATGTGCGGATCGGCTTGAGGACTTGGAATCGGAGTTATCTAAGATGCAAGATAAACAAATAGCTGCCTTGACTAATTTTAATAGTTTTCGTTTATTGGAAAAGGTTGGTACATACTTTGAACCAATTTTAATACAGTGTAACCTCGATAAGTCGGATTAATCGGGACAGCGGTCGATCCGCGTTATCGAAAATCCGGGTTAGTCGGAGAATATGGTGAAAATTAATAAAATGCATATACTTAAATAATAAACAAATACACATTATAATTGCAAAAACATGAAATACATAATATGCACTGTACATCTAAATTAAGTAAAGTTGTATACAGTATTTTTAATTTCTTGGTTAAAAACTCGGTGAAAGTGAAAAAATGTTTGTTTTGCCTGATGAAAATCGATCCGGGTTAGCCGGACTTCCGAGTTATCGGGGGCCGACTTATCGAGGTTCCACTGTAGGTTGGTTCTCAGGGGAAAATGGAAAAGGGAGATTAGATGTAAGAGATTTTATTTGGCGTAGGGGTGCGAGAGTCAGTCGATTTTGAGATTAGAATGAAAGAGGCTGTATTTGGCGGTAATCGAAAGGACGCGAAATTTAAGATGTACTTATATATTGACAAGCCGGTCATATATTAAGTAGATTAACGCGATTATTTCTTTTGTGAGACATTTTCTTTTGTGAGAACTCGTAAAATTTTAGTCGCAATTACACAATCATTTTACATTTCATCAACTTAATAGTATCTATAATTTAGTTGTCTATTTTATTAATTAAAACTGTTGAGACTCATACGAACTTTTATTACGATGGTCTTTAACGAATCCTACAATTATTGGGGGCTTATCCGCGGATCTAAGAAAGACAATTTCGTCGTAAATTTCGCGAAATAAAGTAAAGTGACGTGTATATTAAATACCGCCAAATCAAGAAAGTTACACATAAGACACATTATGCGAAATGAATACAGATATGCCATACTAAAAGCCATTATACAAAGATAAATATTTAGAAGACGAGGTCCAAGAGACCTCGAAGAACAAAAAGAGGTGAATAAGCTTTTGATTATTAATAAAGACTGAACTTAGTGAGATCTATCGCATTTTCCATTAATTTCCATTTTTTTTATTAACACTTAATTAGATTTCATCTTATTTTTCATCAATTTAGCACATGTCCCTGGTATAGTGCTATCCTTTATGATTTTTAAATTACGTTCATTTATAATGTTCGGCACGTATCCAAATTTAATTAATGCTTTCAATATTTTAATGAAAGAAACAATGTTTTACAGTAATTTTCGATATAAATAATGTATCATCCATTGTAAATGAATGAACACAACTGTCAAATTAAATTTGACGAAAATGATAGGTACCTTTATCTCATTATTTACTAAAACGCTAGCCGCCATGTTGATTTGGTTATCGACATTATTATATTTATATAATTCGGGTTATAGGCCAGTAAATAACCGTTTTGGAATGTAAATAACTTAAAAAGTCAGTATTTCATCGAAAACAAAAATTTCTGCAAAAATGCAGCCTACAAAAAACAAAAAAAAAAAATGGTGTATGCATAAAGTTTGTACTGTACACCCAGTAGAAGCAGAGTTGTAGCTTATGAAAAGTAGATTGTGTTTCGTCAAACTCCATATCGAATATTTTAAAAATATCAACAACAAAAATTTTCAACACAAATTTTCAAAAAAAAAATCAACTATTTTTCTGGAAAATATCATTAGAACTTTTTAAAAGCCTTACTTACTACGCAAGTTACGCTAAAAACAAAATTGCTTTTTTTGTAAAAATTTCTTGAAAACCTCACCCTAATTATTAGCATCCCAAATGAAATCAATCATTATCAACGATGGACTTATTTACGTATTTTTTATAATACGACATTTCAGATTCACCGGTTCAAAGCGCTTATTTTTGAAAAAAAAATAGTTGTCAAGTAACTTTTTCGAAATTAAAAAAAAATGCCTTTTTTGCAAATAACGGAAAAAGTATTAGTGATAGTAAAAAGCTAGACGAGTAAAAAATGAGGTTTGGTTTTTTTATTATTTTGGATTTTTTTTTGTTTTTCTGTAAGACAAAAATTGGTTAGCAATTGGTTGGCAAAGATAATTATGGCTGTTCAAATTTTGCATATACTCGTGATTAGTAACTCGTTCTTTTAACTACAACACTACAACCATTTTAAAAAGAAATACGTTGAACCAGGACAACTTAAAGATCATATGAAGAGTATATAAATAAAGTAAATTTTAAGGAGATAACGATTAATTTCATTTGAAATGCTAATTAGGAGGACATTTTCACGTCTTTTTACCAAAAAAAGGACCAACTTTATTTTACTTGCTTAGTTTAGATGTTACAAATTTTTACAACGAAACAAAAATAAAGTACTTCAAAATAAACATTTTAAAAATTTGAATGAGTTTTAATCGAAAAGTGCTTAACGTTTTGGTTATTTTACGTTGAAATATTCGATCTGTAATTTTATGAATGATAACCTAATTTTCTAATGCTTCTAGTATGTCAACAGATTTCACTCATACACCATTTATTTTTAGTTTTTTTATAAGCTACATTTTTGTTAAGAATATTTATTTCGATAAATAATACCTACTTACTTTTTGGATTTCTTGTGAAAATCTGTCTAAAAACGTGGCTTGTTTTATTAAAAAAATTAACGCTTTCACTCGCAAATGAGTCAAGAAGTATTGACTTAGTAAAAACAGTTGATTATAATTATTCAATAATAAATGACGGTTTTGCTTGTTTTCGATTCAGCGGGTTGCACACCCGCTATACAGGCTGTTTCTACCATTTCAGGCGTCATCAGTAGCTTTTGTAAGCGTGCACACCTCTGAATCGAAAAATAGCTCCACCATCATTTTAAAGGGAATCTGAAAAATAATTCAAATTTCCCATTAGACGCGATACAGCTACATCTCATAACAAATTGAAGAGTCTCAGATGCAGAATCCACCAATTTAATAAAATTAAAATGGTAAATAGTCATTTAAACCTGAGACTTTTCGCGTTGAAAGTTCTTACTGGTACATCCTTTTTCTGCGACTTTTTTAATTAATAAGACAGCAGACGACGAATATAGAAAACGAAAGGGAAACGATCACATTCCGCCTTCATTCGTCTAGGAAAAAGACAGCAGAGGAACTTTCAGTACTCAAACCGAGTAAAGGAAATAAAATAATAAATGATGGTTTTGCTTGTTTTCGATTCAGAGGGTTACACACCCGCTAGACAGGCTGTTTCTACCATTTAAGGCGTCATCAGTAGCTTTTGTAAGCGTGCAAACCTCTGTACCTTTAAACTGATGGTGGAGCTATTTTTTGATTCAGAGGTGTGCACGCTTACAAAAGCTGCTGATGACGCCTGAAATGGTAGATACAGCCTGTCTAGCGGGTTTGCAACCCTCTGAATCGAAAACAAGCAAAACCATCATTTATTATTTTATTTCCTTTACTCGGTTTGAGTACTGAAAGTCCCTCTGCTGTCTTTTTCCTAGACGAATGAAGGCGGAATGTGATCGTTTCCCTTTCGTTTTCTATATTCGTCGTCTGCTGTCTTATTAATTGAAAAAGTCGCAGAAAAAGGATGTACCAGTAAGAACTGTCAACGCGAAAAATCTCAGGTTTAAATGACTATTTACCATTTTAATTTTATTAAATTGGTGGATTCTGCATCTGATACTCTTCAATTTGTTATAATTATTCAGTTTATCCCTTTCCTACTATCTTCGTCCGAATTCTGTGTTAAGCCGGATATCCATTCATATTTGACAGAAAGGTGAAGAAGTATTTAGGATCCTAGAGAGAAAAATCATTCGGATAATAGCAAGCCCACTAAACTTAAGTAATAATAAATTTAGAAAACTGACAAACTACGAAGTAAGGAAACTTTTGAAAGGAGAGGACATCGTCAGATTTATCAACGCACAGAGATTCAGATGGATGGGACATATAGAAAGGAAAAATCGAGAAGCAGTTATCAAGAAAATCAACAAATGGAGATCAGTATCAGGCAGACCACAAGGAAGACCGAAAAAGAGATAGGAGAGTCAGATAATTGCGGACTTACGAAGATGGGAGTTAAAGAATAGACAACCATGAATAAAAACAGGGACAAATGGAGAAATGTTGTAGAAAACGCCAAGTTACACAACCAATTATTGTTTAAACAAAATGATAATAAGGACTGACTCCCCGCTACAAATGAATCAGAAGAGCCCAAAGGGTGCAAAGAGCCTAAAATCACATTTTTTTGGTAGGAGTGTAGGTAGATGCCATGATGATTATCCATTTCCGAACTTATCTTGAACGTATGATTTTACACCCCCGGGAAGGCGTGGCTTTCACCACTTAACTACACTCACCGGCAGAGAAAACGGGCACCCCAAAAAATGGGTCATTTTTGATGTCTTGTATTTCCTAAACCTGATGTCCGATTTAAGTAACTTTTTTAATATGTTATAGCCCTATCCTTTATCAATACCTCTGTAATAATATTGTTGCTAGACAGGTACATTGTCATTGTATACATGGTGTACGAATCAAACTGTGTTTTTTTCTCAAACTTTAGAACACCCTGTGGAATGTTCTAGCTTTTCTAAAATACTAAAATTAAAACCCAACTATAGCCACAGATTCTTTTATCATTTTGTATTTTTATTCATTCGCTTATGTTGGATAATAAAAAAGTTAGGCACTTTAACAACTACTCCTGTTTTTCGTCAATACAGGGTGTTTTTCAACAAGTACGGCAAGCTTTAAGGGGTAATTCTGCATGATAAAATAATGACAGTTTGCTTTATAAACTTATGCCCGCAAATACTTCTTTTCTGAGATAGGGGGTGTTGAAATTGTTCTTACAAACTGATGATTTATTTATTGTTTTAAAACGGTTTGTGATATGCAAATGAAATTTGGTAGATTTTAAGAGCTAGTTATTGCGCATTTTTTGGCATAAACTGAGAATTTTATATTCACCATTGGTGTGCATACGGGATATATCTAAAATATTTATACCCGTATGCACGCCAATGGTGAATATAAAATTCTTAATTGTACGCCAAAAAATGCGCAATAACTACCTCTTAAAATCTACCAAATTTCATTTGCATATCACAAACCGTTTTAGAGAAATAAATAAATGGCCAGTTTATAAGAACAATTTCAACACCCCCTATCTCGGAAACGAAACATTTGCGGGCATACGTTTATAAAGCAAACTGTCATTATTTTATCATGCAGAATTACCCCTTAAAGTTTGCCGTACTTATTTAAAAACACCCTGTATAAACGAAAAACAGGGGTAGTTGTTAAAGTGCTTAACTTTTTTATTATCCAACATTAGCGAATGAATCAAAAAACAAAATGTTAAGAAAACCTGAGGCTATAGTTTGGTTATAATTTCAGTATTTTATAAAAGCTAGAACATTCCACAGGGTGTTCCAAAATTTGAGAAAAAAACACAGTTTGATTCGTACACCCTGTATACAATGACAATGTACCTGTCTAGCAACGATATCATTATAGCGATATTGGTAAAGAATAAGGCTATAAAATATTAAAAAATTACTTAAATCGGACATCAGGTTTAGGAAATACAAGACATTAAAAATGACCCATTTTTTGGGGTGCCCGTTTTCTCTGCCGGTGAGTGTATATGCAACCAGCGGCACAAGTCCAATGGTGAAGTGGAAGGTAAGAGGAGCCTAAATCGAAATTTTCAGACAAATCTGTCGCCACGACGAAAATTGCACTAAAAAACTAATTTACTGACCTATAATCCAGGAAGTTTTTTACCTCGCAATTTTTACAGAATGGATCGATTTGCTTGAAAGTTTGAGAATAAGTAGTGGATAGTTTAAGGATCAAAATATATATGATGCTGAAAGGCGCTTTTACCATGGGGGTGGTTGCCACCCTATCTCGGGGGTGGAAATTTTTTTATTATATTTTGACCGCAAAAGTTAATCAAAACGTTCATTTTAAGCAAAAAATGTTTTTTAAATTTTTTTCATAAAATTAATAAGTTTTCGATTTATTCGTTATCGAAAGTGTTAGTATTACTATATCGAAGAAATCAATGTTTTTCGATATACTTAGGTATTTATTTACGATTCACTCAAATTTTTTTCGTAAAACAAATTTTTTCAAACCATGTTCTTGGAAATTAATTCACCTACAATTTCATATTGAAACATTTATTCGCATCTCTGATACTAATCTTTCTATTTTGAAGAAAATGGCATTTTTTACCAAACTACACAAATTCGTTATTCGCTTTAAACTCCAATTTTTTAAAAACTAATCATTCTGAGCGAGTGAAACTTCTAGAATCTATTAATAATACATAAATAAAAAGATTGAATTTTTTTTGGAACTAGAAATGAAGCTGGAGATGACATGCTTGAATTAGCAACAGCATTGGATATGGCGATTGTTAACACATTCTTTAAAAAGAGAGAAACTCAACTTATTACCTACAAAAGTGGACAACATCAATCCCAAATAGACTACTTCATGATAAGGAAAGAAGACGTACGTGAATGCAAGGACTGCAAGGTAATAGTGAGTGAGACAGTAAGCCAACAACATAAGCTGCTTGTTCTGGACATCGAAGTAAAAAGCGAAACTAAACAAAAATATCGGAGAGGACCACAAAAAATCAAATGGTGGCTGCTGAAAGATGAGAAAGAAGGTCTATTCAGGAGAAGAATAGTAGAAAAAATATGTTGGAACATGAAAGGAAGCCCTAATACAATTTGGAGAAAAATGGCCAGTAGTATTAGAGAGACTGCTATTGAAATACTTGGGAAAACGTCAGGAAAAAAGTTTGAGGATAAAGAGACTTGGTGGTGGTCAAACGAAGTACAAGGAAAAATAAAAGAGAAGAGAAAATTATATAAAAAGTGGCAAGAAACCAGATCCGACACAGATCTTCAAAACTATATGGTGGCGAAAAAGGAAGCGAAAGTAGCAGTAGCAAAAGCCAAAGCAGAAGCGTGTTCAAACCTATATGATCAACTTGATACCAGGGAAGGCGAAACGAAGATATATAAAATAGCCAAACAGAGAGCAAGGACAGCAAAAGATTTTAATCAGATTAGATGTATCCGAGATGAAAATAATAAAATACTAGTTCACGAAAGGGAAGTCAAAAAGAGATGGAGAAAGTACTTTGACAGCTTATTAAATGAAGAATTTGACAGACAGCCTGTAGAGTCAACGGAGACAGTAGCAGCAATGGTCACCAAAATAACCAACGAGGAAGTGGCTCAAGCGCTTCAAAAAATAAAGAAAGGAAAAGCGGTAGGACCAGATGATATTCCTGGGGAAGTATGGAGAGCATTGGGAGAGACAGGAACAAGGTGGCTAGCAGGTTTATTTAATAGAATTATGGAAGTCGGACAAATGCCAGACGAATGGAGAAGCAGTATACTGGTACCTGTTTACAAAAACAAGGGAGATATACAACAATGTACAAACTACAGGGCTATAAAACTGCTTAGCCACACCATGAAAATATGGGAAAGAGTAATTGACAGACGGATACGTGAAGAGACCGAAATATCCGAGAATCAATTTGGCTTTATGCAGGGTAGATCAACAACAGATGCAATTTTCATTATAAGGCAGTTGATGGAAAAATACAGGAGTAAAGAAACAAACGCTCATATGGTATTCATTGATCTTGAGAAAGCATATGATAGAGTTCCTCGAGAGATTCTGTGGTGGGCACTCAATAAGAAAGGAGTCCCTGGTGAATATGTAAAGATTGTGAGGGATATGTATGAGGGAGTAACGACTAGTGTTAGGACAGGTGTGGGAGAGACTGATAAATTTCATGTGAAAGTAGGATTGCACCAAGGCTCTGTGCTTAGTCCGTATTTATTCTCATTAGTTTTGGACCAGATAACAGCGAAACTACAGGGTAACATTCCATGGTGCTTAATGTATGCTGATGATGTCGTGTTAGTAGGAAATAGTGAAAGAGACTTAGAACAAAAACTGGAACAGTGGAGACAAGCTCTGGAGGAAAAAGGTTTAAAACTTAGTAGGACAAAAACAGAGTATTTGGAATGTTCATTTAAAGATGGAGCTACTACAAATAAAATGGTATCTTTGGATGGTGAAATGATTGTGAAAAGCAATAGTTTTAAGTACCTAGGATCGGTATTACAGAGTAATGGAGAAATAGATGGAGATGCATGCAGTAGAATTAGGGCTGGATGGATGAAGTGGAAAGAAGCGAGTGGTGTGTTGTGTGACAGAAAAATTCCAATGAAGCTGAAGGGAAAATTCTATAAAACAGCCATAAGACCGGCTATGATGTACGGAACTGAATGTTGGGCAGTGAAAAAGAAAGAGGAACAACGAATGCATGTGGCGGAAATGAGAATGCTTAGATGGATGAGTGGAGTGACAAAGAAGGATAAAATTAGAAATGAATATATTAGGGGAAGTCTAGGTGTGGCACCAATTGATGCCAAAATGAGAGAGCATAGGTTAAGATGGTTCGGTCATGTTCAACGTCGAGACGTTAATCACCCAATACGAAGAATAGCTGAAGTGCAGATTCCTGGAAGGAGTAGGAGAGGAAGACCAAAGAAGACCTGGGGGGAGGCGATAAGGCAGGACATGTTGGTAAAGGGGATTAACATTGATATGACCCAAGACAGAATTGTGTGGAGAAATGCAATTAGGGAAGCCGACCCCGCATAGGGATAAGGCAAAGAGAATGATGAAATAAAAAGATTGAATAAGGCTAATGACGAAAAACACCCGCTACCTTACAATATTGTACTTCTAATTGGATATCTCCATATTTTTTTTTTAAAATATATTGATTTTTTAACCGTAACCTTTTTATTTTTATCTTAGAAAGTTTGGTAAAAAAGAATTTTGTAGATATTTACAAAGTCTATAAGGCTGTTAAATCTTTTTAAAAATCTTAGTCGCAAAAAGAGGTGACTTTGAAAGGGTTAGTAAAGGTGGTTTGTGCATGTTATTACAAGTTTTAATTGTCAATGGCTCACTCAACTTTTGCCGCAGAAAAAATTTTTGCAAACAATGTTTTTGGGAATTAAATAAGATTCGATTTCATATTTCTAGACGTTTAGAACCTATTAACAATACACAAATAAAAAAGACCAAATAAGGTCAATGATTAATTTTAATTAGGGTGGTAATTAGGAGGATGTTTCCGATCACTTTTTCGCTGAAAAAATAGGACTGACATTCTTTTCATTATAAGTCACTTATTTTTGAGATAGACTTTTTTGTATTTCTGGAGATATATATTTTTAAATACTTTAAATTAGTTTAAACAAGTTATCCTCGAAAAATGCAGAGTTCCTCTTTTGACTTTGAAACTACAATATTTAGCATTTGACGAAGTAGAGCTAACATATAATAAAGTATAGCTCGATTAATATTGGTCTTACAGAAAATAAAAAAAAACCGTTTTGTTTGTTTTTTCAAAAGGTACAATTTTTGTTAAGTAAAGTTGTTTTGATAAAACGAAAACTTTTTGAGTTATTAGCAGAAAACTGATTAAAAACATTGATTTTTTCGATATAAAACTAACACTTTCGATAGCCAATAAATCAAAAACTATTAATTTAAAAAAAAGTATGAAACATTTTTTGCTTCGAATGAATGTTTTTACCAACTTTTGTGGTCAAAATATAATAAAAAATTTCCACCCACCAGACGAGGTGGCAACCAGCCCCATGGTAAAAGCGCCTTTCAGCATCATATAGATTTTGAACCATGGACTATCCACTACTTATTCTCAAATTTTCAAGCAAATCGATCCATTCTGTAAAAATTGCGAGGTTTTGTCCCATTTTAAGCTTCATTACTTGGACTACTATTGGTTATCGACATTATTATATTCGGGTTAATCAATTAAATTTAAAATTAGAATTAATGAATGTAGATTACAATAAAATAATAAAATATATAGTTTAGATAACTGCAATGATATGATGATTTCATATTATTTTGTTTTACCTGGAGCTGATGGATCGATGCTTGTTAATGTCATATCCAGAATAAATGTATTTACAAATTACAGGATAATAACCAGCTATCTAGCTGTATTCAACATTAAATCAAATATACTCACATTTTTTCACAATTTTTGTGAGTGCTGTTTGATTTTTTAGGACTTTATTCGTTAATCGACATTAAATTACTCAAATCAAAATTTGATATCTTCCTTACGGGAAATTCACTAAAGAAAGTTTTCTACAAAACTTTGAGAAACTTCAAATGAAGTAAAAGAAAGTATAGTACATTATTTCACGGTTTTTGCTGTAAATTTTAAAGAACCGCTTAGATTGACATGAAATTTGGCATACACATAGCTAACATTTCAAAGAAAAAGTGGTATGGTGCCGATGTGTGCTTTTGTCCTAGAGGTGAGTTTCACCCCATCTCGGGGGTGAAAAAATATAAGTCCAAAGTAAGCCCGAAATGTATAAACTGACTAATTTTAAGCAACTTTTGTTCTATACACTTTTTCACCAAATCAATGCTTTTCGAGTTATTTGCAAGTGAATATGTTCATTTTTCAACAAAATAACCACGTTTTTAGACGGTTTTTCGCAAATAACTCAAAACGTAGAAATTTTGTCAATATTCTTACCAAAACTATAGCATATAAAAAAGTGAAAAAAACGGTGTATATATTAGGTCTCTATACCTAGCAAAAGAAGAGTTATAGCTAATGAAAAATATGTTCATACTCGAAAAATTCCAAATAGAATAATTCAATGTAAAATATTCAAATAATGAAGCATTCTTGAGGAAAACACATTACAACATTTTTAAAGTGTTTAAAAAACTTTTTTAATGTTTTTATAAAAAAAATTTATAGCATTAAATGTAACCAAGTTACGCTCAAAATAAAATTGGTCCCTTTTGTTTTGGCAAAAAAAAAATCAGGAAGATCAACCCCCAATTAGCAACTTAAATGAAATTAATCGTTACCGCTTCACAAGTTACTTTACTTATATTGTGTTTATGATCTGTAAGTTTCATCGATTCAAAGTGCTTATTAAAAAAAAATAGTTTTAAAATTAAAATTTTAAACATTTTAATTTTGAAAAAATGGTTTTTTTTTCAAAATAACTTAAAACATGCTGAGATACCAAAAATTTTAAACAATAAAAAAGTCGGCTTTACTTTTATGAATATTTTTTATTTTGTTGTTTTTCTGAAAGACAAAAATTGGTTAAGATTCGGTGTTTCCAAATTTGCATACACTCGTGATAAGTGACTCGTTCAAGCCCTTTTAACTAGGGCTCTTTCAAAAATAAGGACTTTGAATCGATGAAACTTACAGATCATATGATCAATACATACGCGAGTAAAAAACTTGTGAAGTGGTAACAATTAAGTTCATTTGAAATGCTAATTAGGGGGCGATTTTCCCGATTTCTTAACAAAAAAGGGACTAACTTTATTTTGAGCGTAACTTGTTTACTTTTGATGCTAAAAAAGTTTTTTAAAAGACAAAAGTAAGAAATTTTTTAAACACTTTAAGAAAGCTAAAATGAGTTTTCCCCAAAAAATGCTTCGTTCTTTGGTTATGGCCCGTTAAAATATTCGATTTGTAATTTGACGAATATGAACCTATTTTTCATTAGCTATAACTCTGCTTGTACTAGGTATAGTGACCTAATATATACACCATGTTTTTCACTTTTTTACGTGCTATATTTTTGATAAGAATTTTTTTTCGACCTAATACTTACTTTTTGAGTTATTTGCGAAAAACCGTCTGAAAACGTGATTTTGTGAAAAAATTAACATATTCACTCGCAAATAACTCGAAAAGTATTAACTTGGTGAAAAACTTTATAGAACAAAAGTTGCTTAGAATTAGTCATTTTATCCATTGCCGGACTTATTTGTAACATATATTTTTCACCCCCAAAAGCGGGTGAAACTCACCCCTAGAGCAAAAGTACACATCGGCACAATATCACTTTTTTTCTTTGACTTGTTAGCTATGTGTATGCCAAATTTCAAGTCAATCCAAGCGGTTCTTTAAAATTTAGAGGTTTCGCAATATTTTACCTTTAAAGAATGTACTTACTAGTACTCGTATTCATTGATTGTTTTAATCCCACCACCGGTTTCGTTCTCTAAAATTTGCAGAGCATCATCAGGTCAACGGTTACAAGTAAACTAAAGGCTACAAATAAAAAACCAGAATTATAATATAATATTGTCTGTTGGTTATAGAAGACTATAAGATAAAGCCAATATTTAAAAATATATAAATTGCAACCACAAATATACACAAAATATGCACACATACATACAAGTAAACATTAATAATGTCAGCACACACATGAATATGTATGTGGTCTATGATTGTGCAATGATATAGTGTTGTACTTACATGCCGATACAATAAGTGATTTCGAAAGTCTTCACTAATATGATTTCTTGCTCAACTTATGCTAATAGGGAATTGACAGGATAAACGGACAGTGCTGCATAGGTTAACAAGTATATGGGCAGGTTCTTGGCGGTGGAGAGAAAAGTGGCGAAAGACAGCAGAGAAAATATCAAACAAATCCCTGTTTGATATTTTGTTTGTTTAATGGAATAGAAAATGTGATGTCCTCTATTTAATTTTTATTATGTAAAGGTTTCATTTATAGTTTAAAAGATTTCTCTTTATTTACATGTGTTAATTATTGTAAGTTCCAATTTGCTTGAAATGAAAAGTCTTTAACCAATGCGTTTTGCCGGCTATAACCTATGGTGCTGAAACTATAATATTAACAACCGCATCTGCTAAGAAGCTAAGAGTTGCTTAACGTAAGATGGAAAGGTCGATGATTGGTGTGCCACTGCGGGCCCATATACCAGATACACCAAACGAAGAACTACGATTGAGGACAGGAGTCACAGATGTTGTATGTCAGATGGCTAAACTTAAATGAAACTTAAATGCAAAAGTGTTGTACTTACGTGCCGATACAGGAAGTGTTTTCTAAAGTCTTGACTAACACAATTTATTGTTCAATTTTATGATAATAGGGAATTGGTAGGATAGACGGAAAATGCTGAATAGGTTAACAAGTACATAGGCAATTTCTTGAGAGTGGAGAGAATAGTGGCAAAAGACAGCCAACAAATCCCTTTCTGATATTTTGTTTGATTGATGGAATAAAAAATGTCATGTCATATTTTTAATTTTTAATAAGTAAAGGTTTTATTTATATTTTAAAAGATTTCTACTTATTTACATGTGTTAATTATTGTAAGTTCCCATATGCTTGAAACGAAAAGTCTTTAATCAATGCGTTGTGCCAGTTGTAACCTATGGTGCTGAAATTATAAAATTAACAACCGCATCTGCTAAGAAGCTAAGAGTTACTCAACGTAAGATAAAAAGGTCGATGATTGGTGTGTCATTACGGGATCATATACCAAACGAAGAACTACGATTGAGAACAGGAGTCACAGAGGTTGTATATCTCTCTCTTCAAACCTGACCCCCCAGAGGGAGTGTAGTGGTCGACGTGACGTCGTGTATTGTCCGTCTCCAAAGAACTCTGTCTCTGGTCATTTCTTTTAACTCATGCATAGGTCTTTTGCATATTCCCGTAATTTGATCAATCCATCTTGTTGGAGAACTTCCTCGCGATCTTTGGCCTTCCACATTTCCTTGTATAATGAGTCTTTCCATGTTTTCTGTATTTGCTCTCATAACATGTCCAAAGTAATTTTATTGTTGGAGATGCACTTTACTGGAGAGTCGTTGGCTAACGTTTAGCGCTCTTAAAATTGAATTATTTGTTCTATGGTCGGTCCAAGGAATTCATAGCATTCGTCTCCAACAGAACATTTCAGTGGCGTCTATCTTTCTTCTTTCCGAATTTCTCAGGGTGCAAGATTCACATCCGTAGGTCAGTATTGGGAATATCAAGCAGTTGAACAACCTCATCTTTAACGCTCTTTAAATTTGACAGTCCTTTCATATTGTTGTCATTTTTGCTGTGACGACTTTTGCTAGATCACATCTACGTTTTATTTCTTCTTGTAGTGACCCTGTGTTTGTGATTAATGATCCCAGATATAAGTATGAGCTCACAACTCAAACCGATCAATTGTGGTTATGTGTGGATGATTGTTATGCAGCCTATCCACTATCATGATCTTTGTCTTTGATATGTTTAATTGCAATAAGATTAATCAGCTCTGCTACACTTTTGCAAGAAGGGCTGTGTCATCTGCGAAACGTAGGTTGTTTATTTTATGACCATTTATTGAGATGCCTTTTTCCCATCCTTCAAGTGTCCCTTGAGTGTCCAAGTTTTCCCTTCAGTAGTGTGTTCGTATAGTTCAGTTATAAGCGAAATAAAGTGTTGAGGTACGCCTACTTATTTCAGTATTCGCCATAAGTGTCTCGACTTGACCCTGTCGAACGCCTTACTATAATCTATAACTCATATGTACAGTGCAATATTGAATTCCCGATTTTTAGATTATCTGTTTTATATCCAACAGGTGTCCTCGAGTACATCTACCTTTGGTAAATCCAGTTTGCTCTTGTGGAATTTCTCTTAATGTCTTTAGTCTCTCATTGAATATATGTAGCATTATTTTACTGGCATGTGATATAAGAGTAATAGTTCTATAATTGTCGCATTTATGGAAGCTGCCATTTTTATGAATTGTTGTTATTGTAGATTTTGCCAGTCTTCAGGCCATTGTTTAGAATACCATATTTGGTTACAGAGTAGATGAAGTAATTTTACGCCAGTTTCTTCTGTGGCTTTCAGAATTTCTGCTGTTATCATATCTGGACCTGGTGCTTTATTATATTTGAGCTTAATGGTCGCGAGTCTTACTTCATTTTCAAGTTTATCAGGTTCTTCTTCTACCTCGTCAGAGAATTGGTTAACAGGTTTTTGGCGTTGATCATCTTTATATAGATCTCTGCAATACGATCTCCATGTCTCTGCTATATATTCTCTGTTTGTTCTCAGAATTCCAGTGTTGTCTTCAATGGCCCAAGTTCTGGCTTTGAAGTCTCTTGTTAAGTAGCGTATTTTTCTAAATAGATCTCTCGGCTGGTTATTATGATCAGATGATCATTATCAACCCGTACGCGTCCACTGCTGGACATAGGTCTCCCTCAGCTCTTTCCATCTTTCTCTGTTTTGTGCGGCTTGCATCCAGTTGCCGACAATACGTTTCAGATCGTCAGCCCATCTGGTTGGTGGTCGTCCTCTGCTCTATAGTGCTTCTTCTCGTGGCCTCCACTCGACAATACGTTTTGTCCATCGGTTGTCTGACAATCTGGCGACGTGTCCTGCCCAATTCCACTTGAACGACGCGTTTCTTTCGCGTTTATTATGATCAGATAGCTAAACTTATATGAAACTGGGCCGGTCATGTGGCTCGTCTGACAAATGTGAGATGGACAAAGAGGTTGCTCGAGTGGAGAACAAGAGCCGATAAAAGAAGTAGAAGACCACCCACGTGATGGACGGACGATATAAAACGAATGACCACAGATTGGATTTAAAGCGCTCAGGACACAAGAGAGTGGACGAAAATAGGGGAGGCTTATATCCATCCTAATTATTGTAAGACTGACAACGTTTGGATCAAAAGAGTTAATTCTGAAATTGATGTTATCCCTGGTTGTGCAATAACCAAAGACCAGATGGGGTGAGGACAAGAGGCACGCGTAGAGCACGATTTAAGGACCAGGTGGAAGGCGAAGGAATGGAAGCTGATTCTGGAACAGGTCAAGATCCACCATGGGTTGTAGAGCCAATGATGATGATGATGTATAATGTTCCAGTAGGTATGGGATCTTGTTCCTCTAAATCGACAAGTATGTCGTAGCTGGCTGCGATAAATGGGATAGTAAAGTTATTGGGCTATGGCTGCACAAACTATGGTGCCCATCCCTAATAATTTTAGTTATCGCCATCTTTAATAATATCGCGTAATTCCGAATGCGTTTATTATCACACGTTACGACCAATGGGGGAAATAGGCGTAAAGATAGATTTGATATCTAATGTCTTTACGGGATGAGGTATAATTTTTCTGTAGCATTCAATTCTATTCGTTCATGCACATCCACACCCTTGTACTCACTTACCCCCTCGCCTTTCCAACAACGGTTCATACCTCACGATACTACGAGCCCTTAGCTCAAAAGCTTAAAAAAATTTCCAGAAGGAACCTTAGATTTTGGTGAATGCGTCCATATAAATACTTATTGGCGCCTCCACCAAGTCGTATTTTTTGCGGTCTTGGCCCCATAGCCTATTTACTCTGAATGTCCGACAATAATAGACATTTCTGGACCTCGGAGGTAAACTACACTATGTCGAGATGGTGTTGTTTTGTTTTTATTCCTTTAACTCACTCAGCTCTCCAAGAGCTTTCTAGAGGTATACGGTATACTACACTTTGTACTAATGACCACGAAAACGAAATTACTAAAAAGTAGAACATTTTGTTCACATAATTTGACAGGCAAAAAGCGCCATGTAAACTTGGGTGTATTTACCTCACAGTTACTAACTGCGTGCTGATGGCAAACAACACTATGTTGACTTAGTGCACTGAGCACCTAGTGGCAAACGGGTCATAGGTAACTGTTCTTAACAGAAATTAATCTGTTTGTTTTTATCTATTATTTTTTTATAGGTACAAAGTTGTTGTTTTTATAAAAATCGTGGTTAATAATACACTGTTATAAACAATCAAGAAATATTGTGTAACTTCTCTTAAAAATTGGTGTTTTTATTTCGAGTGATATTATAATCACATAGTTTCAAAAGTAATCACTTAAAATTATGCTAAATTAAAAAAAATTATAAAGTAAATAGAAATAACAACAAGTATTATTAAGTGCTATCATTTTGTTGAGCCACAATATGAAAACAACAAATTGTCAACATTTAATTGTTTATATTTCTGTTTTCTTTCAAGAGTCAATAAATACATATTTGGACAACCAAACAACATACCTTGTGTCTGGTACATACAAAAATCTATTTAGTATTACAATGATATTACCTCATAATAATAATTTTTTTAAATCTTTTATAGTGCGTCTAATAATTTGGCCAGATACTGTATACTATGGAAAAAACAGAATCTGTTCAGATTGTTATAAGATGTTAACAGCTGATGTTAGCGTTTAGTGAAGCGTTTTAAATATTTCTTGAACTCACTTTTATTTTTTTTTAATACAACTTGATAATTTTACAACACTATATTTTGCGTCTAACTTTGTGAATTTAAACTAAACCATACTTTTCACTTTCTCAGTCATTATATTTTTATTATATGTTTCTATTATATGTTTCTTAGCGACAAAGGTTTCCTATAGTCCGTCCGCTATAACTTTTCCCATGCGGTACGATTCATTTTCAATCAAATTAAATCAAAACATAAATTGAAACGAACGTCGCATTGAAAATGAATCGTACCGCATGGGAAAAATTATAGCGGACGGACTATATTTTACGACATATTATTACAGAACTTTAAGAAATTTGTGCTCGCCGACACCGACCCTAATAAATTATTATGCAGGTTATTTTTAATCTCATTTTCGTTAAATACGGTAAGTAATAAAATAGTATTGGGTATTTCGCAATATTGGGTATTATTAACAAGTACCTATACAAAAATATTTTGGCCGATATTAACAGATAAATTTCTATGAAATTTGTTTTAAAAATAATGAGATCATTTGGCCGCGCCCGTACTATATAAATGGCTGTTAGTACAGGCTGCCGATTTTGACAGGTGGCCGTTAACACAAGTTTTACTGTAAAGCCATTTAAATAAAATAAAAATTTGTTTCATGAGAAGAACCTAGCTAAATTTGTGGGCTTAAATACCTTCAAATTCATTAAATATTTTATAAGTACAGATCAAACCTATCAGAGGTAAACTGCACTATGTCACTGTAAATTACCAATAATTACAGTAATTAGGGCAAATTTTAACAATTTATTAGTTGGATTGTATAAACTAGTTATATGTTATGATCAAAACATGATTACATTGTCTTTCAGGCCGAAATATACCTAATTCTGGGATATATAAGATTTTTAACACATTCAGAGGTAAACTGCACTATTTCATTGTAAAATACCATTAATTATAGTAATTAGGGCAAATTTTAACGTTTTATTAGCTGTATTGTAGAAACTAGTTATATGTTATGATTAAAATATTATCACATTGTCTTTCAGATGGAAAGATACCTAATTATGGGATATATAAGATTTTTAAAATATTTAAAGTGCTCTACTGAAAAGTCACTTAAAATGACATAGTGTAGTTTACCTGAGAGGTCCAGATTTAGAAAAACATATACAGGGTGTAACAAAAATGCAGGTCATAAATTAAACCACATATTATAGGAATAAAAATAGTTTGATTGAACCTAACTTACCTTAGTACAAATATGCACACAAAAAAAGTTATAGCCCTTTAAAGTTACAAAACGAAAGTCGATTTTTTCCAATATTTCGAAAACTATTAGAGTTTTTTTAATGAAAATGAACATGTGGCATTCTTATGTCAGAAACATCGTAAAAAGAAATTATAGTGAAGTTTGTGCACCCCATAAAAAATTTATGGGGGTTTTGTACCCTTAAACCCCCCTAAACTTTTGTGTAGGTTCCAATTAAATTATTATTGTGACACCATTGGTTAAACACAATATTTTTAAAACTTTTTTGCCTCCTAGTACTTTTTCGAAAAGCTAGCTTTTATCGAGATATTTTGAATATTTGTCAAGTCCACCACATATTTGCATACTGTTAAGTACGATTATGAGACCTGGTTATAATAAATATGCGTTTATTTATAAATTATTACAATTTGAGGTATAATTTGAACCATATTACAAATGAATCCAGATCTCGATAAAGGTGCCTTATCGGAAAAATACTAAGAGACAAAAAAGTTTTAAAAATACTGTGTTTAACTAATGGTACCGCAATAATAGTTTCATTGGAACGTACACAAATATTTGGGGGGTTTAAAAGCACAAAACCCCAATAAAACTGTTATGTAAACATATTAAAAAGAAGGCACATCTCGATTAAAACTGGTTTATCGAAAAAATACTGAGAGCCAAAAAAGTTTTAAAAACATTGCGTTTAACTAATTATACCACAATAATAATTTGATTGTAACGTACGTAAAAGTTTGGGGGGTTTAAGGGAACAAAACCCCCATAAAATTTTTATGGGGTACACAAATTTCACTATAATTTCTTTTTAAGATGTTCCTGACATAAGAATGCCACATGTTCATTTTCATTAAAAAATCTCTAATAGTTTTCGATATATCGGAAAAAATCGATTTTCGTTTTGTAACTTTAAAGGGCTATAACTTCTTTTGTGTGCATAATTTGTACTAAGGTAAGTTAGGTTCAATCGAACTATTTTTATTCCTAGAATATGTGATTTAATTTATGACCTGTATTTTTGTTACACCCTGTATACAACTGATTAAATTTTAATTACATTAGAAAAACAATACAAATTGAAATTATAACGTAGCGGAAACAAACACTAAACATTGCCAAATATATATCATTTCTCGTGGAATCAATAAAATGTGGTTTAAATTCCGATTTGGCATAATGTTGACCGTATGCGAAATTATAATTAAATTAATTCAATTATACTACTACGTACAGTAATTAAATATTTGTAATTAGTAAGTCTAAGTGATTAAACATTTATTGCACATTCCATATTGAACAAGTACATTTCAACATAATTCGCGTTTTTAATCAACGTTTTATTAGGTACTTTAAACTCTACAAGTATTTTAGTATATAAAAGGTCCGCTGGGAGCGTTAATACGTTGACGGACAGAACGTCTATAGACGTCTAATTTCCACTGATGTAATGTGACACAACGTCTATAGACGTCTTTTTAAAATAATGATGTGTGACAAAAAATCGGTGTCACAGGCATATTAAAAATATATTAAACAATAATGGTCGTCGTCCATATGTTTGCAATAAATGTTAAAAACTCATTGTTTCCATAAACTAAGAAATTCAGTAATTTCCCTATTTAACTTTGCAAAATACATAAATATAATGTCACAACACTTTTGACTCAATGTCCGTCAACGTGTTAACTATGATTATGGGTCACGTGGTACACTCTGTAGACGCTGGGGACCATCTTATATGTATGCTTTATGTGTGATTTAAAGAATAAGAAATTATTAATTAATTCAACTATACTACTGCGACTGCGTACAGTAATTAAATATTTGTAATTAGTAAGTCTAAGTAGTGACTGAACATTTATTGCACATTCCATATTAAACAAGTAGTCCAGGGTAATAAGGTTTTTTTCATGACACTCGAGCAGCAAGTACTGAAGCGTTTTTTCGACAAGTAATACCTATAAAAGCAAATTGTAACTATTTCCTGCGTAGGATCTGGCGGCCATTTTTATTTATAAACAATTAAATGTCAAAAAATGGCATTTTCCCCTTTTTTCAAATCAATGGAAAACAGTGAAACTTATGGTTTTTTTTAGTACAAATATCTTCGAGATTATAGAAAAAGCTTTAAAATGACGTATTACAAAGTTTGATATACTCATTTATTGTTAATATAATTGAGAAAGAATTTCTGAATTGCAAAAAAATTAATTTCGCAATATCTATTATAAAAATTAGTGTACAGCTTTGAAATTTTTGTCATACAAGGGTTCTTTGGTGCTAAATATGTGATAAAAATTTCAAAGCAATTCATTCAATTGTTTAAATTTTATTCAAATTGTTTTTCCCAGAGAGCATTTTTTTTGCAATAACATAAGTCAGAAAAAAATGACGCTAGAACCATTCCACAGGTGTCAAATGAAAGAGCATGAGCTATGTTTTCAACTTGGTTTAAAAAAAGCGAATAAAAAGTGAATTTCATAGTAATAAATAATTATGCAAAAGTATCGTAAATCTGTCCTTATAAACTTTTTATTTTGTTATATAAGAAATTATATATATTTATTACAATTTTTAATCAATTATGATATAAATAACATTACTTGGTAGTTGTGCACTTAAAACAGGGTAAAAAAAGTTAATTTTTTTGGAAAAAGTTTTTCAAAAAGTTTATAAGGGACGATTTACATACTTTTGCATAATTATTTATTACTAATAAATGCATTTTTTATTCGCTCTCTCAAAACCAAGTTGAAAATATAGCTCATGCTCTTCCATTTGACACCTGTGGAATGGTTCTAACGTCATTTTTTTCTAACTTATGTTATTGCAAAAAAATGCTCTCTGAGAAAAACAATTCGAATAAAATTTAAACAATTGAATGAATCGCTTTGAAATTTTTATCACATATTAAGCACCAAAGAACCCTCACTTGACAAAAATTTCAAACCCGTACACTAATTTTTACATCAGTTATTGCGAAAATAATTTTTTTTGCAATTCCGCCCTTTTTTCTAAATTATATTAACAATAAATGAATATATCAAACTTTGTAATATGTCATTTTAAAGCTTTTTCCATAATCTCAAAGATATTTGTACTAAAGAAATCATAAGTTTCATTATTTTTCATTGATTTGAAAAAAAGGGAAAAATGCCATTTTTTGACGGTTAATTGTTTATAAATAAAAATGGCCGCCAGATCCTTCGCAGGAAATAGTTACAATTTGTTCCTATAAGTATTACTTGTCGAAAAAACGCTTCAGTACTCTGGCTGCTGAAGTGTCACGAACAGGGTATATTTTTGTCTTATTACCCTGGCCTAAAGTTGATTTCAACATAATTTTATTAGGTACTTTTATTAGGTAATTCAGACTGTGTAAGTATTTTGATATAATATACAGTACAGGAAAGAATTTAACGTACGTATTGTAACGATGAGTTACTACTATCGTTACTAAAATGTTATTCCGATGGGAACTAGGTATGCAACCAACTTTACAAGCACTCGTATTAGAGGTTGCAGTTGATAGACGATAAAGTTGGTAATATCTGGTAGATTAGAGTCTAGCAGTTGGCAATGACGATATCCGGCAGGGGTGTATGTCATATCGGCCATAGCGGCTGGCACTTCACTTGAATTTTCGTTCTTGTCCGATCAAGAAGTCCTCCGGTGGCCATTGTAAGAATTTACCTTTTGGTTGAAATAAGTTATAAGAAGATTAATTTACGTTGGAGGAAGTTTTTATTTTTTTTGTTTGGGGTTGTGAAGAGTTTTTGGTTCCAATATTTTTTGAAGAAAACAATGGGTATGTATGAAAAAAAAATATCACTTAACTATGGTTTGCCATTTCTTTTTCATGCTAAGAAAAAATAACCATCTAAATCATTTTTAATACCATATTTAGATCATATGAAAAGCATTGCTATTCTTTAATTATCACTTTTTCAATCCTTCTAATATACACTCACAGGAAAAAATATTCTTAGAACTACATTTTCACTCTCAAATAAATTGAAAATCAATGATAATTTTCATTCTATCATGTATATAACTCCATATAGTAATCTTTGATTACAAGATCCACATTTTTTTGTCCAAATACTTCCTTATATTCGTTTAAAAAGGCTTTTTCCAGTCAAGAAGAATCAAGGTCAATGAAAACATATACATCAAACCTCACTTTTTCCGTAGTTTTTTTCTCTGTCAAGTTCTGATAAGGTGAAACACATTTTTATAGAGGCCCTGTTTCTTAGATACTTAAGGAAAACCAGCTAATAGAAGGTTTTCTGTTCTTTTAGCCACTGGAGGGAGACTATAACAAAATTTAAGTCACATTTGGATGCTTCATTTATTTATGGAATAAACAATCATTTTGGGTATTATTTTGGGTTTGGATTGGAAGAGTTTTGGATGTTTTTTTTCGTTTCTGGAATAGACACTGAGTTCTACCGACACTAGCAAGTACCTCCTCGTCAATACTCTGTGTTGCTGTTCCTTACCTCCCGAGGATTGGGAAGATCGGAGGATACGTACCTGGCTCTCTCATCATCAACCTCACCAGGATTTTGGAGAAGCCACAGGCCTACTTTTGTAGAAACGCCAGGTTTTTATAATAAAATTTGAATTTTCAATCCTTTTAAATAATAGTTTTCAATTTTCAATTTTTTTTCAATAACTCAAATACATAACCTTAATAATAATATAAATTCACCTTCTTAAACCCTATTATCTTTATAATATTCAATAATTTTTTTTTGTCAACGAATTTTATATTTCATTTTCATGATTGTATCAGGTATTTAAAATAATCTCAGGATTGTAAACTATCTGGGACGATACTGTGCACACTATCGAAGGGTTTATTTCCTACTCAATAATATTTATTCCATTCACCAGATATTGTCAGGTTGTCACTTCCGATCAGATACGGGATTGTCAGCCAATCTTGTATTCTACAGTAATAATTAGTTTGTACATGCATATTTAGATCAAATCACTTCCTTAGTAGAATAAATTCATTACATATATTAGTTTTTTCATACTGTAAAACCTGCATTATCGACAGGAGTGTACTACCATAGTACGTCGGATATTTAGCTAGTGTATAAAATTGTATATAGGGTTTATAGGTATTTTTTTTATTAAATGTGGTTGTACATACTTATACGTTTTATTATCCTATCATTTTAATAGTATCTATTAATAGTATTAGTTAGGTACAGCAATATAGGTCACGTGGAGAAGAATTTATTCAATTCTTCCCTGGCGCTCAACACTACTTCTGAATATCTTCTTGGTCAATAGTTCTCTTCTTGTCATTACTCCTTATATTAATTTATTTTCTTTATCATTCAAGTATTTCAGTAGGTACCGTCTTACTAGGGCGTGCAAATACGGCCTGATCCTTCCCTGAGCCCTTCTGTTTAGTCTCTTCAATTTCCAGCTAGCCTATTTCTGTAAAACTTTAGTCATTTATTAAGCTACCCCATTCAAACAGAAAAATCATACGTTACAGTATGCGCTATCAATTAGACGAACAGAGAGACACACACTTGACACGATATACACTGCGAGTCAGAAAAAATGGGCCACCCACAAAATGGGTTATTTTTGATATATCGAATTTCTTAAACATGTTGTCCGATTTAAGTAATTTTTTTAATATGTTATAACCTTATTCCTTAACAATATCGCTATTGGTTGCTATATCGCAACATTGTTGCTAGACAGGTAAATTGTCATTGTATACCGGGTGTACCAATCAAACTGTGGTTTTTTCTCAAAGTTCACCACACCCTCTTAGGGGAGTGCATATAGATTTTCAATTCGGAAAAAATCAAACAAGATAGAACTTTTGGTAATTTCACTAAGAAATGTTTAATAAACAACATATCAAAAAGTTCTACTCGAGAAGTGGGTGCTTCACTCTTTATTAAACAAACGAACTACGAAATAAGATGTTTTTTTAAATAACTCCGAAAATATAAATTTTAGAAAAAAAACTGACTTGACCATTGAAAAATTCACAAAATTTTACAAAAAAAACTTATAAAAATTTTTTCTAAAATTAAATCTGTATCTTCTATAATTTTTTATTTATAACGCTTAAGTCAGCCTTCTCACAAACATTGGCGCACTGTAAACTAGCGTACGGCGAAGTGCACGGTTGAGTTATTTTAATGTAATTCTTTAACTAATAGATCAAATGAAATTTTACAAATTGAACATGAAAGAAGAATAATTAAGCTATCTTATGGTAATAATAAAAAGAAATAAAATGTGTGGGCATAAGTACGGTGTGTACGGAAAATGAGCCTTACATGAATTTTGTTTAAAAATTATTTAAACATGTGTAACTAATACAATTTTTGTTATAAAACTCCCAATTTTGCACAACTTACCTTTCAAGCATCTTTCTAAATGATGTTTCATTCAAAAAAAATCTCAAAAATTTATTTCAAATGATATGACGTCTGAAATAATTTAATTTTTAAAATCTTCGTAGTTTTATAGAATGACCACCAATTTAAAACGGTATTACTCAAGTTTGAACAGATTTATTGCAGTTTTAAAAGTGCTTTTTTAAAGCATAGGATGTAATCTTGAAAATGCACTGAATTATTTTACTATAGAAATGAAATAAACTATTTCTTTTTGAGAAAATTAAGAAGGCTAACAAAAATGTAATACAAGAACCGAAAATTACCAGCTAAAAAAATGTTTATACAAAGTGGTCAACACTTTTTTCTGTAAAACTTACATAAAATACATTTAATAATAAACTTCAACAATAAAAAACGTTCAGCAAAAAAAATTTTATTAGCTCTTATACGGTATGTCTGCGTAATTTGGAACCTATTGATAACTTTTTTATTATCAGTTTTGCGAAAAAAAGTTATCCCTTATAAAATCCTCTGCATCGTATATAATCTAAGATGCAATCATCCAATATCAAATTTATTTAATTTTATATGAGGTATGTCAAAAAATATGAATTTCACTAAAGAGTAAAGTACCTTTACATTTCACAATACCGAAAATTATTATTAAGAAAGTTGTTTAGAAATAAAAAATGTGTTTTAGTGTTCAATTACATCCTTCTAATTAAAATATTGTGAATAATAAAGGCACTTAACTCTTAAGAAAAATTCACATTTTTTACATACCTCGTATAAAATTAAAAAAGTTTGATATCCGATGGTTGTATCTTAGATTTTAGACCAGGGAGAGCATTTTATGAAGAATAACTTTTTTTCGTAAAGGTGATAATAAAATAGTTATAATAATTGTAATAAAATGATGATGAGTAGTATCCGTAATTTGAGAAAAAATTGAAATTTTTTTTTGACTAGAATGATGTAATTGTATATTTAAACATAGTTTCTAATTTCAAACAACTTTTCATAATATCATTTTTTGATATTCTGGAATATAAAGGTACTTTACTCTTTAACTAAATTCATATTTTTGACATAACTCGTATAAAATTGATAAAATTTGATATCTGATGGTTGAGTTTTAGATTTTTGACTATCCTGAGCATTTTATGAAGAATAACTTTTTTTCGTAAAATTGATAATAAAAAAGTTTTCCATGTGGTTCCTAGCTACGCAGACATACTGTGTAAGAGCTTCTGTATAAGAATTTTCAAATTGCAATGCCATATTCCGATTCAGAATAATCAAAAACAAAATAGAAACATATTATATCAAAGTAAAATTATGAATTTAACGACATTTTTAAAATTATTAATACAAAACAATTGTTATTGTTTAAACAATTAATAAACAATAAGCGGACAAATCTGCGAGTAGAACTTTTTATTTTAACAAGTATATAAACTAACAAAAAAGGTTTTAGAAAAATATAAGCATGTTTGAATTTTTCCGAAACAATGCATGTTTTCGTTCTAATTGCACTCCCCTATCTGGAATATTCTAGCATTTATAAAATGCTGAAATTAAAAGACAAGTATAGCTTCAGGTTTTCTTAACATTATGTTTTTTGAGTGATTCGCTTATTTTGGATAATAAAAAGGTTAGGTAATTTAACAACTAGGCAAGTTCTTCACCAATACAGGGTGTTTCTAAATAAGTGCGACAAACTTTAAGGGGTAATTCTGCATGAAAACATAATGACCGTTTGCTTTATAAACATATACGTCCGCAAATGCTTCTTTTCCGAGATACGGGATATTTAATTTTTTGTTACACACATTTTTTGTTGACGGTTTATTTATTGCTGTAAAACTGGTTGAGATATGCAAATAGGATTTGGTAGGTTTTAAGACGTAGTTATTGCGTATTTTTTGACATACAGCTAAGAATTTTATATCCACCCAATTTCATATTCTATTTGATATTCTGTCTAGTTCGTCTAATAACAATATTATTACAGCGATATTGTCAAAGAAGAAGGCTATAACAGATAAAAAAATCACTTAAATCGGACAACAGTCAGAAACTGACCTGGTATACAATGACAATTTATCTGTCTAGCAACAATATTATAACAGCGAGATTGTTAAAGAATAAGGCTATAACATATTAAGATAATTACTTAAATCGGACAACACGTTGTTCATAGCTCTCTCTATTGCCCAAAGTTTTATGGAGTCGAATGCCTTTTCATAATCAACGAAGCCAATGTATAAGTTCAAGTGATATTCATTGGCTTTCTCTATTAGCGTTCTGACTGTAGAGATGAAACTAGCAGATGAGGCAAATTTAGCGATAGAAACCGATACATTGGACATTATACTGATAGTTTCTTACCTGTAGACTTATCGGAGAAGTATGTCAACTAAAACTGTCTGTCAACTAAAGCTGACACTGTCATAGTGCTAGTTGCCAAATTCGTCCGATACGTCTAAAGGTGGGAAACTATGTAAAAGAGGTCAATTTTATCGGTTTCTATCGCTAAATTTCCCACCTTAGCTAGTTTCATCCCGTTTTATTTCACATGGTATTATCTTTTCCATCTTTTGCGGTATTTGCCGGTAATTAGCTAGCTCGTCAATGTATACTTTTGCTATATACTTTTCTCATCTTTTCTCATACTTTTGCTTTTCTCATCTTTCCTTATTCCTACAATTTTCTATTTCAAACAAAATAACATCATTTTCTGGAAAGAAACCATAAATATTCCTAATTGTGGCTCAGCTAAAAAACTTTGTCGTTTAATTTGATAACGGCTAAGTAAAAAAGCTGGAACGAAATTAAATCTGAAAATCTTATTATCTTCAACTGTAAATCACGGAAAAAGAAAGTTGCCGCATGTAAAAAGTAATTCCACACAATTAACAGCAAAAAAAATATTCGAGATATAAACAGTGTCTTCGAAGAAAATATTTTAGATAGGGATGTAATGTGTAAAAGTAGTTGCGTTTTTAGAAGGATGTTTTGAACAGTCATTTGTCAGACAGTGAAAACAAATGCATACAGGGTGTTTCTTTGGGAAAGTAACATACGTTAACTGAAAAAAGGGAACAATTAGGGGCGATTTCAAAAATACCATACTTAATGTGTCTTACTTTATCAGTAGCAAAGATACTGGGTGTTTTAATCTATTTTTCCAACTTTTTATAGTAAAATTTTTAATTTGAAATGTGAGAGCTCGAAATAAAAAAGATTCAACGTGACTTAATTTTAGTTATACTATTATTTAATCTGAATTGGTAAAATGTTGACAGTTAAGTTAAGGGATGAGTCAGACAACTGAATGATAGTGGTCAAATTGTACATAGAGCTTAGCAAGTATTTCTTAAAACTGGATCTCATCAACGACGACCAAGTACGGGTGCTAAAAGAAAGGCTACAATCAGAGAAGATCGCTTTCCTACTCTTGATGCATTCCGAGGCTGGACGCAAACTGCTAAAGTGCTCCAAAGCCATATAGTCCAGAGAAATAAAGTCTTTGTCGGGACACTTGAGCAGCCAGGTTTCAAATCGATTTTTTGGTACTATATACAAATATATATATAATATATTATAAATACAAAAATGCCCGTCACAGTTCGGACGAGAAATTTAGTTATTAACAAATAAGCGTCAAAAATGGCAGTTTTTTCGTTTAAATCGCTACAGATAAAAATAGGGTAATTTAATATCTTATTTTTAATATTCTTTTTTGTAGATGAGCCAAGGTTTAAAATGGCAATTTTGAATTTTTGGTCCAATTCTTTTTTGTTTCGGTAAGTGCAAAATAAGAATAAAATTTCAAAAAAAAAATGTGCTTTAACTTTTGCGAAAATGGCCTTAAGACTTTCATATTGCACGAAAAATTGAGTCAAACGTTCAGTATAATGTAGAAAAAATTTTAAGACCATTCGTGAATTAGTTTAAGTTTTATTTAATTTGTTTATCGCAAAGAGCTTTTTTTCGCAACGTTATTGTTCAGAAAATAATAATTACATAGCAATTCTGTGGAAACCACATGCAAGAATAATAGTTATATTTTTAAATTATTGAAAAAAATCATTAAAAAGTGTTTTTATCACTCCGAAAACAGTTTAGTAAAATAGAGTCATTTTTGGCTTCTAAACAATTTGAATAACTTTGTTAATATTGACTATAGAGTAAATCTACTTTAGGATTTCAAAAGCTGGTATTTTTATACGAATTTTCAGAACAACAACTTGTTGCCTAGGGTAATTAGGGTCAAAGTTAGCCACTTTTATTATCTAATTCACAGTTACTACTATATACATCAAATTCTCCTGTAACAGTGTTAGTTACCATACTACTCCGATACGGCTTGGCCGATTTTTATAAAATTTTACACGTTTATCCTGTAGGACGTTAAAGAGGTTTTAATCTATTTTTAATACCCATAAGTAATAAGGGGGTTGCACCCCTGATATTTTTTTTATTTTTTTTTGACAAAATTATCTACCTTAATTTTATATGATGTAGAATTAAAAAATACATACAACCCATAATTTTCACTCTTCTATCATCGACCTATATTTGTTAATAGCCATCTATATATTTACATCTATAAAATTCTCCTGTGACAGTGTTAGTTTCCATACTCCTCCGAGACCGCTTAACCGATTTTTATAAAATTATATATGTATATTCGGTAGGTCTTTGAATCGGTCGTAATCTATTTTTCATATCCCTGAGTGATAAGGGGAGTTCCCCCTAACATTTTATAATGTTAGGTGGGGTTGTGTGTACATAACGTACTCTATAAGACTATGAGTACATACAAGTTAAAAAAATTATGATCAAAATCTATCAACAAGTTCCAGCGATATTAATCGCAGCATATGTTTGCCGAATCAGTTTCATTTTTTAAATGCACGTATTTTAGTAATTCCCCTCCACCGACCACGAATTAATTCCGTTCGGACGCCATTTTTAAAGCTTTACTAACCACTCTGTTGAGGTTCAAAGTTTACTCAAACTTTTACACATAACCCATATATATTATCTTCAACTTCAAAATGGTTCTAGTTAGGTTGCTTAATTGTTATAAACGAAGTAGCCGTCAATTAAATAAAAAAAGTGGCTAACTTTGACCGTAATTAACCTAGGCGAAAAGTTTTTCTTTGAAAATTCGTATAAAAATACCAGTTTTTCAAATTCCATTGTAGTTTTAGCCTACAGTTAATATTAACAAAGTTATTTAAATTGTTTATGCCACTATGCCAAAAATGACCCTATTTTAATAAAATGTTTTCTGAGTGACAAAAATGACTTTTTAATGATTTTCTTAAACGCTTTGAAAGCATGACTATTCTTCTTTCATGTTCTTTTCACACAAGTGCTGTATTATTATTATTTTCTGAACAATAAAATTGCGAAAAAAAAAAGCTCCTTGGGATAAACAAATTGAATTAAATTTAAACTAATTGACGCATCGTCTTAACATTTTTTGTGGATTGTACGAACTGTTTGACTCAACTTTTCGTGCAAAATGAAAGTCCTAAATTCATTTTCACAGAAGTTATAGCAAATTTTTTATTTTAGAAATTTTAGTTTATTTTGCAATATCCGAAGCAACAAATAACCGGACCAAAATTCAAAAAACGCTATTTTAAACCTTGGCTCATCTACTAGAAGAAAAATATTATAAATAAGACACTTAATTACCCTATTTTTACCTGTAGCGATTTAAACGAAAAAACTCTCATTTTTGACCCTTGTTTGTTAATAACTAAATTTCTCGTCCGAACTGTGACGGGCATTTTTGTATTTATAATGTATTAGGTATATAGTAGCGAAAAAACCCATTTGCAACCTGGTTGCTCAAGTGTCTCGAACATGGTGCATTTTTGCCTTATTTCCCTGGTGTAATATTCAGTGAGCCCAAGGACCATTAATCAGCATTTCTACTGTACGACAAAGGTTAAGAGAACAGAGTTTGACAGCTTGAAATCCAGCAACGGGGCCATTACTTACGGCTGCTCACAGAAGACACAGACTTGCATTTGCCCGTGAACATGGCAATTGGACAATCATCGATTGAAAAAAAAAAAGATTGTTTACGGATGAGTGTTGAATATTAATTTATGGTAAAGTTGTCGAAATAAGGTCTAAAAAAGGGCTGGAGAACGTTACCCTGTCTGCATTCGGTCACACCGAGTTGCTTTTAGTGGTGACTCAGTAATGTTTTCGTCAGAACATCAGGTGATGCCATATGCTGAGTTAATTAGTAATTATCTTCTGTTAATGCAGGATAATGCGAGACCAGACACTTTTTTTTTGGCTTGGACTATAGTCATTCAGCCAGTCTCAATAAAAAGTAAATGTATTAACGATATTGCCAATTAGTGAAACATGGTTATTATAATAATATTAAATTTTTTACTTCTTATTTTACCTACTTATTACAGCTAATGTACATACTATGTTGATAAATATTATAAATATATTATACTTAATGTTTATCAAGAACACATAGTGTAGACATTTTACAAATAAAATTATTAATGTTAATATTTAAAATGAACGCATCCTTTTTTGTATATTTTTTTTGTTTTTTTTTGTTTTGATTTTTTTTGTCACTACGATAAGATGTCAACCCGGTTCAACCCCTCGGACGTTTAAATCCTCTTAGTAATTTTTGTTTTCTTAATTTTTTTTATTAATATAGTTTTTTTTTGAATTTTTTTTGTTTCATATTTTTTATTGTTTTTTTTTTTCAATTTTCTGGAGAACTATTTGGCACTAAAAATGGAGAAATTTGAGGGCAGTTTAAACATTTTTTCTATAAATTTATCTGGAATATAAAAGGCACAACCAGTACCATTTGAACTTTTGGATGAATCTGTACAAATACAAACAGATTTTGACCAATTTTTAAGGTAGTTGTTTACAACAACACTGTTTAATAAAGAGTGCTCATGATAACTGGGTTGTATTATATCTACTTGATTTAGTAACTCAAAGAAATCTTCAAAATCTACCACTTTATTTGCAACTGCAAGTTCAGTATTATTATTCGAAGTGTTTCGAAATGCAAATTTTCGAGACCAGATACGGCAAGGATCGTATTGCAGTATGTGGAAGATGTTGGTATTGCAAAAATGAACTGGCCTGCTCAAAGTCCTGACTTTCATCCTAATGAGCTTATATGGAGCCTGCTCAAAAGGTGTGTAAGTAGTATACCTGCTCTTTAACATGTGAAGAGCTTCGACTGTCTCTCATTGAATATTGGTCCACTTTTCCCAAACAACATTCAAAACGTGATCAGTTGTGTGGCAAATCGAATAATGAGGGTCACCCAGAACCATCGGGGCAACAAACATTTTTGAAACTGGTGATACATTCCTTTTATTGACTTGTTATACCTGCACTACAGGACTATAAGACCTGCACTATCAGTACACAATAGATTTAATTTGATATAAATAATTAAAAATAAAAAAAATATTTTACATTTTGTGTAGTTACATTCACATCCAGTAAAAACAAAAGTATGGAATCAATCTTCTTAATGCCATAATAGCTCTTGGGTCTTTAAAATAAATAAAAAATACGAAAAATATTCTAAAAAATAAATTTATTTTCAGTCTAAAAAATTATACTAAGCAAAATAACTCCTATAGCTGTGAAGAATTTGCATAACTTTGAAGTTATGTTGAACAATATTACGAAGAGATTAATAACTATAATTTATCTTAGAACTGCATTATTTCAACTCGTCTCCAAAGTTGGTTGTGATAAGGTTTTAGTAATTACTTACAAATTTCAATCTGTTTAGCTCGGGTGTACCAGTCTATCAACACTAATCCTTCGACGAAAGCCAAACTCTAATTTAGGTCTAGTTTATATTAGACGTAATATCTCCTTCGATTATTATTGCATTAAAGTTTAATTAATATAATATATCTCTAATACTAAGAAGATTAATATTTTCGGGGTAAATTCTATTAAAACATATTTATCGACGAAGCATATTGTAGAGTTTAGAAAATTAAAAAGAAGACAAGCTTGGAAAGTGTACATACTGCTTCTCAAAAGGTATGAGGTTGATAACACTAAAACACAAGGGGGTCTGGAGAAAACTAGGGAATATTTCTAAAAACTACTTTGCTACGGCTGCTCGTGTTTTGGTTGGAGAGCTGAGTTGTAGGTTCGTTTCAGAAGTTATGGATTAGGAACTATTTACTACTATCACCAATTTAAACAAGGGTACTTACACAGATATCCTGGGTGTTGAAGAAATCCTGGCTATATTTTCTTGAGGGCGCTTTACCAGAATTTTTCTTTATATGATCCAACATCTGACTCTAACTGGGTAAAAAGATTTTTTATAATCGACTCTAAAGCTTTTAATTTGTGGTTACAATTTTGCTAATGGGTTAGTGATAAATAAACAAGACAACATATAAACAAAAATTAAACCTTCTAAATTACATCAAAGATTTTAATTACCTGTGATAAAAATATCTACTTTTCTATAACATAGGTATGGTGCACTAAAAGATAAGCAATAAATTTATTGTGTTATTGATTTGATATCTGACATACTTAAGACATATACAGTGCGGTGTAATAAGTGTTGCCCCCCTGTTAACTTGTTTATTTTAAGAATATAAGCAAAACGCTCGGAAGGGTCGATTTTTAAACTAACCATAGTATATTATAGCGTCAACGTTTCGAACTTTACGCGATCCCTCTTCAGGTGACAGCCATAACTTTCACTTTTTTAAATAGAAAAGTACATCATGTGACAGCTCATTTAAAAGCTCTTAAAATACTGAGTTCAAAAATGTATAATACTTTCATCCTGTTTGAGAGCTTAGGCAAAAAATTGCGGTCGAATTCTTTCTAAATGCAATCATTTTTTTTTTCGAATCCTGAAAAAACCAATAAATATTTTTGGAAAATTTAAACGCAGAATGAAATATTACAGTATTCTCGATGGTTCAAAGTCCCTGAGAACTCCTATAATGTTTATTTTAATAAGTCATAGTGGTGGAAAAAAGAGAAAATTTAGTGTGATATTTAATTTCAAATATATCATTCAAAAGAAACTTTTTGTTTATTCTGAGGGACTGTCAGCTCTGAGTAATAATCTAATCTTTCATTCTGCGTTTAAATTTTTCAAAAATACTTATTAGTTTTCTCAGAATTCGAAAAAAATAAATGCGTTTAAAAAGAGTTCCGCCGAAATTTTGGGCCTACGATCTCAAAAAGGATCAAAGTATTATACATTTTTGAAATCAATATTTTAAAAGCTGTTAAATGAGGTATCACATGATGTACTTTACCATTTAAAAATATCAAAGTTATGCCTGTCACCTGAAGAGGGGTCGCGTAAGCGTAAAGTTCGAAACGTTGATGCTATAATATACTATGGTTAGTTTAAAAATCAACCTGTCCGAGCGTTCTGCTTATATTCTTAAAATAAACAAGTTAACAGGGTGGGGGACAACACTTATTCTACCGCACTGTATAGCATTTGTATTAAAACCAAATTTATATTCATCCAGGGAACAATATTTACTTTAAAGAATTATTGACTACTCCTCGTAGTACTTACTTAGTTGAAAATATCAACTGTCAACTAAAGTCACCTATGTCACTTGTCAAATATCATTCCAAGAATCTTTTAATATTTTTCAAATATTTCAAAAAGTTTCAAATAAATTTTAATATTAACTCACAATTATTTTGTTTTTTACAATTCTTTTTATTTTAATGATGATTTACTTTTTCATATTTTTTTTTATATTGTAAGTTCAAAAAAAAATTATTTTCTTGTGATAAAAAAAAATACGTTAATAGTTTATCAAAATTTTATAATTAAAAGTCACTGTACCTTAAAATCCGAAAATTCACATTACTTCAAAATATTCACCATTGGGAAACTTGACACTTGACAGACGAGTAAATTATACGTCACTCGATGAAAGTCCATGGAAAATTACAGGGAAATTGCACCATACCATGAAAAAAAAAATAGTAAAATTGCTGATTGCTGATTGCTGAAAACAGCTGTTCACGTTACAAGGTGGTAGCCCTATTAGGCGAGCGGCACACCCTAATTTGAGGCTTAGAAATCTAAAAAGCGACCATGATAGGTGAATGGAAAATTTTGGTCATTCTTTATATTTACGTGGTCGCTGCATCCGGATATGAAGTTTATTTTCATCTAGAATTGGTGGAACATGCTCAAAAATCAAATTTTATGCAAAAATGCGAAAAATTAATTAACAGAGGAGTTGTTAATTTTTAAACATTTTGTCGTTAGATTTCGTTAGCTTTATATTTACTTAAAAAGGTTGAGTGACAAACTTTTTAGTTTATAACTTTCACCAACACTAGGGATGGGAAAAACCTATCGGTTATAACCTAAAACCGGTTTTTTTAATTCGAATTTTTTTGTCCCGGTTATAGCCGGTTTTTCTTTTTAAAGTAATAACCGGTGAAAAACCGAATAAGTTACCTGTGGAACAAAATTAATTTAGAGAAAAATGAAGAATTTTCTATGATCTACTTTCGATCTCAATCATATGTATTATAAATAATATGCGAAGTAATTAACCCAAACTACCATAATTCAACTTATATTTACTAATAGAAAACTGGACGAAAGTGTCGCATCGACTTTTATGAAACAATTTTGGGAATAGTTATTTAGACTTAAATGATAATATTTACATAAAAAAGTGATTGATCTGCGTGAAATCGATATTCCAACCATAATCTAAAAAATTGTTTATATTTGAGTACTTGAGACTCTTGTTATGTATGAAATGTGAATACCGAAATACGATTAGGAATCTCCATTATGAAATTTTTAAACAATAAATAATTCTTAGGAAATAAAAGGTAGGTATTATACAAACGTATTAAAAAATATTACCTACTGAAATTTTTTGATGGCAATAGAGAAGTAAATAATGAATTGGTGTATGGAATTTATTTTTAAGTAAAATATAAGTCATTTGGATATTTTTTTAAACTCGATAGAACCAAGGGACATTTCGGTAGATCGGTAGGAACATCACTTTTGGGAATATCCCAATTATTGACAACGCAATATACGACGACGTCGTCTATAACGAGCGACGAATCAGAGATTGGGGTACTTTCGCCCATTTTTAGGGTAATTGGAAAGCTCCTGGGAACATTTTTATAGGTTGAATTGGTTGGGGACTTTTTCGGGAGGAAAATTGAGAAAAATAAAGTGCAATATAAATGTAGCATTATAACCTATTGAGTATTTGCTTTTGATTAAAATAACCGAAAACCGGTTTTTGGAACAACCGGTTTTTTTGACCGGTTATAAACGCCAGGTTAAACCGTAAGTAAAAAAACCGTTATAACCAAAAACCGTTTTTTTGGTCAACAACCGCCATCCCTAACCAACACAGCTATATAATATAATTCATGAAGAAGTTTTGTGGAAAATTTCAAGTGAAAATATGAAATAGGAAAAAAGTTACGTGACTTTATAAACGAGTGGCACTCCCCCCCCCCCCCCAAAAAAAAAAACGATTATTTCTCGAGATACTAACCACAGTGTGGTAAACAGCTAATTTTGGTCTTACTTTATGTTTCTGATGGGGTTGAAAACAAAAATGGTTTATTTTGAATTTTAACTAGGGAAACATTGTCAAAATCGCCAATTTACCTTAAAAAAATGAAATCACGTTTTTCTTAAAATTAAAAGTTGCGCCGTTTTTTTTTCTATAAAACATTTTATTTTTTGTACTCTATATTTTAACAAAAACTTGTTCAAAAGGCTAAATTTTAAATTTTGTCACTCAACTTTTGCGATTAAACTTTGCAATCCAGGAATCTGCACCTTTTACTTTAAACAATTCATAACTTCTATAACAATAAGACAGAAATATTGAAACAGGTACCATTGTCTTCAGAAAGGTAAGAAATATATAGTATAAAAATTTCAGAAAAAAATATTTAAATGAAACAACAGAGTTGTAGCAAGTTAAACGCAGAAAATGTGATTTCATTGTTTTTTTAATTTTAGGGCAATATTACGATTGTTCCTCCACGTAAAATTCAAAATAAACCTCATTTTCGTATTCAACATCATCAAAAACATACAGTATGACCAAAATTAGACATTCACCAAACCGTGGCTATCACACCACACAGTATCTCGAAAAATAAGCTTTTTTGGGGAGTGCCGTTCATGTATAAAGTCACATAACTTTTTTCCTGTTATTTTGAATTAATATTTTCCAGAAAACTTCTTCATGAATAATATCTTATTGGTGTGGTAGTTAAAATTATAAACTGAAAAGTTTGTCACTCAACTTTTTTAAGTAAATATAAAACTAACGAAATCTTACGAAAAAATGTTTAAAAATTAACAACTCCCCTTTTAATTTGTTTAAATATTTTGGACAAAACTCGTTGCTATCCAATTACTTCAAACAAGACACAGTAAACTTTTTCAAAGGAAATATTTACAGCGACCAAAAATACAGCAAGGTAAAGTCGAAAAATCATCAAAATTTATTTTTCGCATTTTTCGCATTAATTTTTCGCAACTGCAGATAAAAATAAACTTCATATTCAGATTCAACGACCTCGAAAACATAAAGAATCATCAAAATTGGTCATTCACCTTAAAGTTGATTTTCGTTGTCGGTATAACGTAATTTTAAGGGTTGCTCCCGCTCGCCTATATTGTCTCTAAGCAACTCGATGTGATATTTAATATTTGTAAGGGTTTCAACCCTAAATCAGAAGCCTAGCCCTGTATCAATTTAATTTTAATAGGTTGTTTGTTAACAATTGCTCCTCTATGAGGATTTTATACCTATAAGACGTAAGATTTCTTAATCTTTGTATACATATAATATGAACAATTCTCTTAACTTACTGTTTTTATAGAAAGCTCTAAAAAATACGTTTTTCACACTATCAGACATAATAACTCTTTCGATTATCATTTCATTAAAGTTTAATTAATATATTTCCAATACTATGAAGATTAATCATATTTTCGGGGTAAATTCTATTAAAGCATATTAATTTATCGACGAAGCATATAAAATATTAAATCTCCCTTTAAACAACTCAATTAATTACTTGTCAACAAATCCCTTCAAACACAAAAGGATTGCTTTAAGCCGTTTTAGTTTGGAGCATTTTATAGTTAAGGGTTAAGTATTATGGGGCGGTTAAACCATTCTTCCATATAATGTACGAAAACTGGTAATAGGCTCTGAATAAATTATTCTTGAATGAAGTATGTTGGGTATTACGTGATAAATGCAGAAGGAAAAAGGAAATACACAATAATTGCAAAAGATTGGTGATAAGTACGTAGACAGAATATGTAATAGGGAATCAGACTTGTTCGAACAAAGCCAAGATACTTAAAGGGAAGAATACAGTTTCACATAAAACAAATATGTAAAACAGAGATAAAGTTTGTGGTTATAGTCCATCGAAATGTTACATTTTTTAGGCCTTATCGCGTATTTGTGAGAGGAAGCAATTTTATTTTTTTGCTGTATTAAGCTTTAGTATTTAGTATTAAGTTTAAGTTCAAATTTGTGAGGTCGTCTCACTTGTCCCCTGGCCACCATCTTGGGAAAAAGGTGCACAGGATTTTCGCGCTCTATCTCGTAAACGAACAACTCCACAAAAAAATTTATGAGATAATATTTGTAGGAAATTAAATTATCTGCAACTTTATTTCTATTAATTTTGATAGTAAATTGAAAAATAAAAAAGTTGTAAACAAAAAGGACTAAACATTTTGGAACAAATCTTCTTTGGAGCCTAAAATGGCAGTAGAGCAATAGTATAGAGGGCTTTTCAATGAATAATTTTTTTAAGTTCAGTACCTTTTCTTGGTTTTATATCGCTTTGACCTGGTGCTGGATTGGATCACGTGGACGATGACCTGAAAACTCTGAATATAAGACAATGGCAGAAGAGAGGTCTGAATGAACGACATATCCAGACATGACAGGTACAGGTGAAGACCCATCTAGGTTTATGATGCCGAAATAAGTAGAAAATAAAATTTAAAAATATATAATTTGTCCAAAATTAAAAGAACAAGAGAATTTATTTAAACTAAATTCCCAACAAACAGTTTTATTTGTCTGTAGAATTGAAACATTATTAACCAAATATGCCAACCTTTATACAGTTGAGTCCGCGAGTCTTTACCCGTGCGTCATTATTACCTGGCGAGATAAAACAAATAGTTTTGATCTGGCATCATTCTCTTCCACGCATGAAACTAATGGCAAACTAGCTGCCGTCTGTTATTAAGTAAAAACACATGTTATTTTTATGAACGATCTAAACTCAGTGCATTGACAAGAGATAGGTACAAAGAAAGACGATTGGGATGTTTTCGCATATTTTAAGTACAATTTCTGACGTTTTGGTTTGTTTACTTTTGTAACTATCAGTTTGTTGAAGTTTTTGCTGTTATTTTGTCGAATTTTTGCATTTTGAAGTTTTTTATAGTATACAAACAGTTGTTTTCACAACTAATTTTGTATTGGAGTTAGAAATTTTATGATAAGTTTATGTTATTTTACGATAAATTTTTACAACGTACAAATAACCTCATTGTTGACACAGTTAAGGAATGCTTGTGTTTAATGTTCCGCCAAAATGAATAAAATAACAAAAAGAAAACATTTTATCGATTTTTTTTTATAAATTGTTTATTTATTAATCAATGATAATAAAACATTTATTAAGCTACTTCAAATGTGGCTGTAATTATGCACCAAAATTTTAAAGCAAAACTTAAATTTGACATTCTATTTAAGTATTTAATAACGTCAAATTTTATACTATAACCCATGATCGGAATAATACCCACTTTCTGTCACTTACTGTTGCGTTTAGTAAATTTCCGACTTATTTCGTATGCTTTAAATGATGACGCACGGGTAAAGACTCGGGGACTCAACTGTACCTATAGTTTCAAAAAGCCAAAAATATTGCTGAATATAATATTCTCCTTACGGGACTTCTATACAGTATGGTGCAAATGTCTAGAATAAATTCGATATGTCGTAAACCGACTTTAAGGAAAGATCCCGAAATAGGTCAATTTTTATTTTTAAATAACGATATTTTGGCATATATGTCATACGAGTGACGTCATCTAAATGGACGTGGTGACTTAATCGATGATTTTTTTAAATAAGATTCAAGATAAGATACAAATCCGGATTAAAGACTGTCCAGATTTTTGACGTCGGGATTATCGAGTTCTACTGTATTTACATTAGTGAATACAGAATTGAAGAGCCTTTCAAATGAGCTATCATATGACCCCTAGTCTCATTTAAACAAATTATCGATTACGCCATCACGTCCATATGGATGACGTCACTCGTATGATATATATGCCAAAATATCGTAATTTAAAAATAAAAATCGACCTCTTTCGTTATTTTTCCTTAAAGTCACCGGTTTACGAAATATCGAATTTATTCCAAACATTTGCACCATACTGTATATGTAGTGTGAGTTATTCGATGGAGACAGAATTAAATTAAACGAACCAACCCATTTACTTGTTATCCACATTTAGTTCTAATTGCAAATTTTCCCCAGAGCCGCGACCTTGTTGATTTTCTGTAAGTTCACGCCATATTAGCTTTACCTTTTATATTTGCTTGACTTATTTTTTGCTCATTCGGGCTGGCGGTTCGGGTTTTTCTTTCTTGCTTTATTGTACGTTGTTGGAGGCAATGAAAATGAGGCGTGGAAAGGTATTTCTTCTAATTTAATATAGTGTATTCGAGGTGTTGTTGCGACATTTTTCAAGATTTTCAAGATGTTTTTATTTGTCCAGATATACAAGTTGGCCGAACGTTTTTTTTATTATTGTATATTTTTAGAAAAAAGATAATTTTTAAATGTTCAATAAAAATATAGCTAAAGGTCTGATCTGTTAAATGATAATGGATCTATTTCATTGACTATACCAAAGCCTTTGACAATGCTAAACACAAGAACCTACATGGGGAGAAACCTTGTACCCTGAAAATGTACCTCTACCATATATTGGCTCTTAATGCAGGGGAGTCCGTTAAGGGGTTGCCGAAAAAAAATCTATCCTTAGAAAAACTCAAAATGGTCAGATTAAGATAAGGTAAGTTAAGTACCTACATGCAAAACAGTGTATATTTCAAAAATCTGACGATTTGAACAGGGAGTAAGGAAATGTATGAGTCCTAAAGTTTCACAAGAAAAAGCGAATATTTCGCGAAATGAATGACAGATCGAAAAACTAAAAAATACTTGCTCAATATTTTTCAAAAATCTGTCGAATGATACCAAACACGACTTCCCACGGAGAGAAGTGGGGAGCAAATTTAAAATTTTAAATACGAATCCCGCGATATTTCCCGAAATAAACATCAGATGGAAAAATTGAAAAATACACTTATTCAATTTTTTGAAAAATCTATCGAATGGCATCAAACACGACCCCCGACGAAGGTGGGGGGGGGGTTACTTTAAAATCTTAAATTGGAACCCCCATTTTTTATTTCAGGTTTGGATTCCTTACGTGAAAATAAGACCTTTTATTCGAGAAGTTTTTTCGAACTATGGATAGATGGCGCTATAATCTAAAAAACGATTGTTGGAAATGGAAAATTCAATTAAAGAATGGAAAGTCCCCACTTTAACTTTTTTTGGTTGTAGGACCTACTCTTCACAACCCAATAAGTTTCCATAACGGTCGAGTGACTGCACATTTAGCATACTTTGCTCCCCTACCAAACAATAATAATCAAAATATTCAGCTAATACCAAGATTATACTGGGATTAAACAGCAATAATTAAACTCGAAGAACCCTGTCAGAGGAAATAAATATTAACAAGGGTGTACAACAGGGATATAATCTCTTGACAATGCTATTCAATTTATATTGTGATTATATTTTTCATGAAGCTTTAGAGCGACCTAGAATAGCGATGAATTGAGTTATGAGTTAACAACATCAAATATGCTGATGACTGAAGATACAGCTATAATAGTAAACACTTTGAGATAACTGTTAGAGACTCTCCGATAAAGTGTCTATGATTATTATGACGCATAATTTTGATATAATATCTTCCACATATATATCTACCAGGAATGTAATTTTTTATTACAATACTAAAACATTTACAACTAAGTACCTGTTGCTTTTAAAAACCATTTAAAAAGTCACTACAATTATAAACTTACTTTTGTCTGTATAGTCCAGTCGGGTTAGACGAATAAGAGGCCTAACCTGGCATTTAGGAGCTGCCCCAAATTTTAGTTTTCTAATCGTTAGGTGGGGGGTCAATAGGAATGTAAATTTAAAATCTCGACTGAATTGCGTTGTTGCGTTAGCCGCCATCTTGATTTTAAACGAGAACGGTTTTTGCTCAATATCTCCGCAATTTTCAACTTTTCGACAAAAAGTATAACAACCAAAATTGCTGAAAGTGTGATTTTCTATCATTTATAATCTTACAATTTTTTCGTGCCATCGATATTTTCCGAGTTATGGCGGAAAGACTGACAGGTAGAGCATAATTATTGAATTATTTCGTTTATTATTAGTTTTACGACAAAAATGTCCCTATACAAAAATAGAGAGAGAATTAAATTCAAAATTTTATTATCTTTGATTTTTTTGACTAAAGTTAATATTTAAGGTAGTACGTATGCGATAATGGCGCGAGCGTAAGACCCGATTGATTTTGTAGCAACTGTTTTGTTCAATATCTACGCCATTTTCAATTAAAATTGTCCCAAATATGATTTCGTTCAATTTCTCTTTAACAATTTTTTTCATGCGGTTGATATTTTCCGAGGTAAGTGGGAAAATAGTAAAAAGTGGTGGGGGGAGCATAATTACTGAATTGAATATTGTTTCTGAGCTGTCCCAAATTTTATAATTCTATTCTTTAGGGGAGATCAATAGTAGTGTAAATCTAAAATCTCGACTGAATTCCGCCGTTGCATTAGCTGCCATATTGATTTTAATGGGGAACCGTTGTTGCTTAATATCTCCGCCATTTTCAACTTTTCGACCAAAATGATAGGAACTAAAATTGTTGGAGACGCAATTTCCTACAATTTATTTTCCACAATTTTTTATGCTATCAATATTCTCCGAGTTAAGGGGGGAAAATAGTGGAAGCGGAGGGGAAGCATAATTATTGAATTGACTCATTTATTATTAACTTTACGACATAATTGTACATAAAAAAAATAAAGAGAATAATATTTTATACAATTTTTGAAACTTTCAATGAAGCACCAACCAAACTAAGTACATAAAAGACATAAATAATAACTTATATGCATTAAGCTCACTTAGTTTTATTAACTAGCGGGTTTGATTGGTTGAATTTGTCTGTCGATAATTAAGTTTCATGTCAGCTAACATACTTTAATATTTAAACATTTTTTTTTTAATTTTGGACCCTGTTGGGGGGAATTTTCCCATTCTCCCACCCCCTTGTAGACCCGCCACTGGTTCTCTAGAAAAATTGTAGTAAATTGCAATTGCAACAATTTCAGTGGTTACACTTTTTGTCGAAAACTTGAAAATGGCGGAGATATTGAACAAAAATAATTGCTATAAAATCAATCACGTCTTACACTCGCGCCTTTATCGCATACGTACTACCTTAAATATTGATTTTATCAAAAAAATTAAGGATAACAAAATTGTTCAAAATTTAATTCTCTTCATTTTTGTATACATTCAAATTTGTTGTCGAATTAATAATAAACGAGATAATTCAATAAATCAATAATTATGCTTTAACTGTCACTATTTTTCACCATAACTCGAAAAATATCGACCGCACCAGAAAAAGTTAATAAACAAAATTATATAAAATCATATTTTCAACAATTTCAGTTTTCACACTTTTTATCGAAAAGTTGAAAATGGCGGCGATATTAAACAAAAACGGTTCTCGTTTTAAATCAATATGGCGGCTAACGCAACGGTCTCTAGTCGAGATTTTAAATTTATACTACTATTGCCCCCCCTAAAGATTAGAAAAATTAAATTTGAGGCAGCTCGTAATGCAAGGTTAAATGCTATCCCGACTGGGCTATTATCCTCACAACAATAAAAACTAATACAATAAAAACACAACATTTGTTTACCCTTAGCCGCCATATTGAACAATTTTTGACAGGTCATTGTAATACCCAAGCAGAGCATACCTATGACGTTGCATCTGCGCGTAGCACCAAGAAGTTTGATGAATTCGCGCACATATACATTTACTCCCAAACGCGCCTAAAGAAGTATAACTTCAAAACAGACTGACAAAATATAAACTTATCAATTTAAACTTAAACTTAAACTAAAATAACTAAATATGAGTTTTCAGACGTTCAAAGAAACAATTTACTTCTCTACAAATAAAAATAACCTATTTGGCGTTTCCGTAAAATTGACAAGCCAATTTTTCGACGACACCGACATATTCTGTCTTTTATTGCCAAACATCTTATTATAAGGGATTTAACGCAATAAGGCCAGAAATAGGAAACTACTGAACCTTTTTATTGCGAAGAATCCATAGAGATAAGCAGCTTAGATGTAGGTAGTGGAAGCTAAGGTTCCCTAAAATTATGTTAAGTGAATTTTGTGGCGTAAAAAGCGATTCGAAAAAAAAAAAACAAGATAAATGTTTATTATCCACAATAAGGTATACGACAAAATAAAATAGCAACAACTCAATGTTTCGTTGTGTGTTTTGTATAAACTAACAATGGCAAAATATTTCTGTATGAACCTAATGAAAATTAGGTTTATTTCTATATCGATTTGAAATATTTGTTTATAATTTCGGTAGGTTTAGTAAAAGGTTGACAAAATCATCTGTCTCGTCATTGCATATAATATCGCAGATATACCCTGTGTTTTATTCTTCAAATAATTATGGGAGGGGAGCCCAAACGGGGATTTTGCGAGTTACTCGAGCGCGTCAAAATCACATGGGGAGAAACCTTGTACACTGTAAATGTGCCCCTACAATAAATGGACTCTTAATACAGGGGCGTCCGTTGGGGGCAGTCCGTAAAAAAAACCTGGCCTTAGAAAAACTCGAAAACGTGGTCAAGGTAAGTTGTACATAAAGAATAGTGTATATTATATTTAAAAAATCTGACGATTTGAGCGGGGCTTAAGAAAATGTGCGAGTTACAAAGTTTCACAAAAAAAGTGAATTATATCATATATTCACTTTTATAATATGAAATACTTCGTGAAATGAACATTGAATAAAAAACTGAAAAATACGTGTGCAATATTTTTCCAAAATCTATCGAATGACATTAAACACGACACTCCATGGAGGTGTGGTGGGGGGTTATTTTCAAATCTTAAATAATAACCCACATTTTTTAGTTGCCGATTTGGATTTCTTACTGAAAATTAAGCAACTTTTGTTCGAGACATTTTTTTGAATTATGGACAGACCTCGCTATAATCGAAAAAAAAAAGATTTTTGGAAATAAAAAATTAAATTAAAATATCAAAAATCTTTTGGTTTTAGGACCTAATCGTCACAACCCAATAGGTCCACATGACGCTTTAGTAACTGCAAATTTAGCATCCAAGGCTCACTTACTATTAAATATAATATAGACCAGGACGGATAACTTTTGTAACCGCAAAAAAATGGTAACAACATGAAACCTATTGGGAAAGGGAGCAAATATACTAAAAATAAAAGGAAAAATAATTGACGGTAAATATGAGGTGGAGAAGTAAGAAGGAACTAAGTTTTTATGGGTAAAAAATAATTTATCACGACTTTCGACAAAACTACAAGTTCATAGGAAAAAAGTTATACAGTAAGGTTGTAACCGAGATACTTTTATTTTTATATTTTACACAAAAATCTCAAATTTTAAATGTTTTTGACGCCATTTTAGTAATGTCAAGATTTATAACTAATAATAAAGAATTAGATATATATTAGTTACTACCACGGTATACTCCGTTTCGATATTCTCAAATGACTAGGTTAAATAAATGAAATTAAATAACATAAAATAAAATTACACAATAAAATTGAATAAAATTCATAATTCAATAAAATCATATTAAACTAAATAACGTGAAATAAAAATAAATAACATAAAATAAAATTCAATAAAATTATATAAAATTCCAGAACATTTAATAAAATTCAATAAAAGTCAATAAAACTCAACAAAATTTAATAAATACTTTATATTGCAAAACTTGATGGAAAAAGATTTAGTTTTTCAGTTTATAAGTAATTTTAATAACTATTTTTGCTATTACATAGAAAAAAAATATTTTTTAATATTAGAAAAGCTGGTATTTTTTAACAATTTTAAAAATAAGTATTCCTAAGATAATTAAGAATCCAGTTCTTTTATTAGCATTATCTGTGGTTGATCATTTACACCTTTGATTTTCATTAACGACCATAAAGACAATCTACTACCTACGTCGTATGTTACACTATGAGGTAATAAGCCATTTTATCGGAGTAATTTGTTGGACCATAACTTAAACGTTACCCTATAGAAATGTGTATAAATGAAATAAATTAAAGCAAATTAAATAAAATTCAATAAAAGTCAATAAACATCAATAAAATTATACAATACTAAACAAAATTATATAGAACTAAGTAAAATTAAATAAAACTAAATTAAACTGAATAAAATTCAATCAAATTAAATAATACTAAATGAAAATCGAAAAACTCGACAAAATTCAATAACATTCAGAAAGATTCAATAAAATTTAATAAAATTCAATAACGCTAAATAAAATTATATAGAACTAAGTAAATTTAAATAAAACTAAATGAAACTCAATAAAATTTAATAAGGCTAAATAAATTATATAGAACTAAATTAAATAAGTAAAATTTAATAAAAAATTTTGGTCTTGGTAAAAGGTATATTATTTTAAAAAGCCCTATAGGGCTACAAACATCGAACAGAACGTTTTCGCTCTAAAAAGAGCATCATCAGTGTTGCAAGAACATGGTGAGCCAACCAAAAAATACGAAGGTCAAAGCCTTTCAAAAATGGACTAAAAGTCACATCAAAATGCTAACATAGCAAATTCCAAAGGATGGATATAATCCCTAAGGATATGGCCCTAGGATAACATATGACTCCCACACGTTGTAAGTGGGTCAAAGGTAACAAATTAGGTCATTATGTTACAAGAGCTGACAGGCAACTAAATGAAGTAACTAAATAAATTAATGAAGCAACTAAATAAATTAAATAGAACTAAATGAAGCTCAACAAAATTCAATAATATTCCATATAAAAATCCAATAAATCTCAATAAAATTGAATAAAATAAAATGAAATTTAAAAAAAATCCCAAATCGAACCTAATTTTATTGGATCGAATCGGACAACACCAAAAAATTATTTTTTTTATATTCGAAAAGCTGTCATTTTTCAAAAATTTGAAAAGTAGTGCTACGATAATAATAAATTATTATCAACCCAGTTTTTTGTTAGAATTATCTTTGGTTTAGTATTTATACCTTCGGTTTTATACCGGCCCGGCTCATTTTAAATTTTACTGTTGACCTAAAATTATTCCTGGAAGTACCCTAAAGCTTCGATTTTTTTCCTTTATAGGTGCTATATAAAGTTATTATAACGACCATGAATGTCTACTACCTACGCCGTCGTTTACACTATGAGGTAATAAGCCATTTTTCCCGAGTAATTTGTTGGACCATAACTTAAACGTAACCCTATAAAAATTTGTGAAATAAAATATATTAAGGAAAAGTAAATAATATTAAAAAAAAATCAATAAAATTAAACAATTCAAAATAAAATTAAATAAACTCTGGTGAAAATCGATAAAATTCCATAAAATTCAATAAAATTATATAAAACTAAATCAAGTTAAATAATATAAAATAAAATAAAACAAAAATAACTAAAATTAAATAAAATTAAATCAAATTCGATAAAATTCTATAAAAGCCAATAACATTCAGTAAAATTTAATAAAATTAGATAAACTTAAATTATGTGAAATTTAATAAAAATAAATAAAATGAAATACAACTAAATAATATTAAATAAAATTAAATAGAATTAAATAAAAAATTAAAAAATATTAAATAAAATTTAAAAAATGTAAATAAAATTCGATAACTTGACAAAATTCAATAAAATTGAATTTTAAATCTGAATAACTTTTGCCCAGAAAAACAAATTTTTTACATTCGAAAAGCTGTCATTTTTTAACAAATTTAAAAAGAAGTAGTCCTAAGATAATTAAGAACCCAGTTATTTGTTAGCATTATCTTTGGTTGAGCATTTATACGTTTGGTTTCATACCTTTTCGGCTCATTTTAAATTTTACTGTTGACCTAAAATTATTTCTGAAAGTACCCTAAAGCTTCGATTTTTTCCTTTATAGGTGCTATATAAAGTTATTATAACGACCATAAAGAATGTCTACTACCTACGTCGTATTTTACACTATGAGGTAATAAGCCATTTTTTCCGAGTAATTTGTTGGACCATAACTTAAACGTAACCCTATAAAAATTTGTATGAAAACGTTATCGCTATTGGCATCAGCCAGCGTCAACGGTTATGTAGAAAAATCCATAAAAGAGGCGGCAGGAAACGTACGAGGGTGTAAAAATATTTTTAAGTTAAGATGTTTATGTGCGTTTTTATATTTTATTGTGGATTTGTAGAGTAATATAAGGGCAATTTGGACACTATCTAATTTGTGGTAATAGCGATTAGTTTTATTACGGTTTTTAAGATGATGGTGTTACAACCTTGTAACATATCGATAATATACTTCTACCTATACGATCTTAATATACTTTATCGCATCTTCTACTATTTTCTAGACGTGTTTGGACATCTGCCATTACATATAAGAAAAGTCATTAAATCACGTATCCATTGGTGAGGATAAAGAGACCTGGTGGTGGTCAAACGAAGTACCTACAAGGAAAAATAAAACAGAAGAGAAAATTATATAAAAAGCGGCAAGAAACGAGATCCGACACATTTCTTAAAGACTATATGGTGGAGAAAAAGGAAGCGAAAGTAGCAGTAGCAAAAGCCAAAGCAGAAGCGTATTCAAACCTATACGATCAACTTGATACCAGGGAAGGCGAAACGAAGATATATAAAATAGCCAAACAGAGAGCAAAGCAAGCAAAAGATTTTAATCAGCTTAGATGTATCCGAGCTGAAAATAATAAAATACTAGTTCACGAAAGGGATGTCAAAAAGAGATGGAGAAAGTACTTTAGATGGAGAATTTGACAGACAGCCTGTAGAGTCAACGGAGACAGTAGCAGCAACGGTCACCAAAATAACAAACGAGGAAGTGGCTCAAGCGCTTCAAAAAATGGAGAAAGGAAAAGCGATAGGACCAGATGATATTCCTGGGGAAGTGTGTAGAGCATTTTGAGAGACAGGAACAAGGTGGCTAGCAGGCATATTTAATAGAAAAATGGAAGTTGGACAAATGCCAGACGAATGGAGAAGTAGTATACTGGTAACTGTTTACAAAAACAAGGGAGATATACAACAATGTACAAACTACAGGGCTCTAAAACTGCTTAGCCACACCATGAAAATATGGGAAAGAGTAATTGATAGACGGGTACGTGAAGAGACCGAAATATCCGAGAAACAATTTGGCTTTATGCAGGGCAGATCAACAACAGATGCAATTTTCATTATAAGGCAGTTGATGAAAAAATACAGGAGTAAAGAAACAAGCGCTCATATGGTATTCATTGATCTTGAGAAAGCATATGATAGAGTTCCACGATATATTCTATGGTGGGCACTCAATAAGAAAGGAGTCCCTGGTGAATATGTAAAGATTGTGAGGGATATGCATGAGGGAGTAACGACTAGTGTTAGGACAGGTGTGAAAGAGACTGATAAATTTCATGTGAAAGTAGGATTGCACCAAGGCTCTGTGCTTAGTCCGTATTTATTCTCATTAGTTTTGGACCAGATAACAGCGAAGCTACAGGGTAACATTCCATGGTGCTTAATGTATGCTAATGATGTCGTGTTAGTAGGAAATAGTGAAAGAGACTTAGAACAAAAACTGGAACAGTGGAGGCAAGCTCTGGAGGAAAAAGGTTTAAAACTTAGTAGAACAAAAACAGAGTATTTGGAATGTTCATTTAAAGATGGAGTTACTACAAATAAGATGGTATCTTTGGATGGTAAACTGATTGTAAAGAGCAATAGTTTTAAATACCTGGGATCGGTATTACAGAGTAATGGAGAAATAGATGGAGATGCATGCAGTAGAATTAGAGCTGGATGGATGAAGTGGAAAAAAGCGAGTGGTGTGTTGTGTGACAGAAAAATTCCAATGAAGCTGAAGGGAAAATTCTATACAACAGCCATAAGACCGGCTATGATGTACGGAACTGAATGTTGGGCTGTGAAAAGAAAGAGAAACAACGAATGCATGTGGCGGAAATGAGAATGCTTAGATGGATGAGTGGAGTGACAAAGAAGGATAAAATTAGAGATGAGTATATTAATGGAAGACTTTAATCACCCAATACGAGGAATAGCTGAAGTGCAGATTCCTGGAAGGAGTAGGAGAGGAAGACCAAAGAAGACCTGGGGGGAGACGATAAGGCAGGATATGTTTCGAAACATATCGGACAAGAAATTAAAGGCAGGATTTACAAACCAGTCATCAAACCAATAATGACAGATGCTGCAGAAACCCGACACAGAGAGGACAAAAATATTACTCGAAACAGCGGAGATGAAAACCCTCCGAAAAATCGAAGGTAAGACTCTATGGGATAGAGCTAGAAGTAAAGATATACGACGGAGATGCAAGATGGACAATTGGGTAAGAAACAGAAGAATAGAATGGAATGACCACATAACCCGAATGGCAAGAAATATAGTAGTAAGGGACGAGAGACGGTTTTTCATTATAAAGCGAGAGTAGTAAGCGAGAGACGTTTCCCCAATAGGAAGACGATCAGTGGGAAGACCACGAAAACGACGGAACAACAACTTACTAGAGGCACATTGAAAAAACAGACAGTCATGTCTATACAAAAAGACGAAGAAGAAGAAGCTGGTTTTCGTCTTATTTGAAGAACAGGAGACATTCGCGTAGTCGATTTATCAACTTGTGAACCATTCTAAATAGGTGATATGTCATAAAAGTGAAGTTACAAGGCTCAAAAGCCGCAGTGAGAGTATATGGAGAACTGACTCCCCTATTTGACATAAATGTGGGAGCGAGACAGGGAGACGCACCATCAACCATGCTTTTCAACTTAGTTCAAGAGGTGGTCATCAGAAAAACCAACGTAACCGGCTTTTTGGAAAAGTTTGAAGTGTTTATTTAAATAGGTTGCTTTCTTATTTTTTAATAAGAACATCTCTAATCCGACGTTGTAATAGGCATAAGGAAAAAGACAAAAAGAAGAAGACTAAGAACATCTCAAACACACTCAATTCTGTTATTTTAATTTGGGATATTTTAATTGAATTGTGTTAAAATAATATCAAATATCTCTATTTCATCTCCGATTATAAGTTGAAAACAATATTTTGATATTATATTTATATTTAACCTCCAATATTATGACCGACGTGCTACGTCAGTTACCAATAATTGCAACATTACCAAATGTAATAATGACGTCATATAAACTCGTCACTAATTGTAGCCAATAAAATGCTCGCTGTAATAGACATGGCATGTCAAAAAGGTCGGATTATTCTCTATATATTTTTTCCAATTTAGAATATGACAACAAGGAGAAAATTATGTGCAAGCCATATTATCTGACTTTTGCTATAATAGTTATTTATGAAATAAGTGTTAAGGTGATACAGTAGCGATCAACAGGTAGCAAAAACGCGTTCCAAGATTGCGGCTGTAATTTTGAATATTTTTTCGAGATATTTGGCACACGTATTCGTAATATAATAAATAATGGCGGTACAGAGCCCAATTTAAAAAATATATTAATATGTGGAAATTACTCTGTAATTAAATACAATATTAAAAAAACGAGCCTGTACCGCCATTAAGAAGAACAAAAAAATACACTTTCTTCAAATAAAATTTTTTATCCGCTGCCTAGATTTTGTGTCATTTTGGAACTACTAAAATCTTTTATTTCATTAGTGGTTCCAAAGTGACACAAAATCTAGGCATCGGATAAAAAAGTTTATTTGAAGAAAGTGTATTTTTTTGTTCTTCTTAATGGCGGTACAGGCTCGTTTTTTTAATATTGTATTTAATTAGAAAGTAATTTCCATATATTAATATATTTTTCACATTGGGCCCTGTACCGCCATTATTTATTATATTACGAATACGTGTGCCAAATATCTCGAAAAAATATTCAAAATTACAGCCGCAATCTTGGAACGCGTTTTCGCTACCTGTTGATCGCTACTGTTTCCTCTTAAAAGTACACGTTTAAGGCACGCATGTGAAAGTTTGCAGAATGAGCGAAGCGAATTCTGCAATTCACATGAGTGCCTTAAAAATGTACTTTTTAACACGTATATCATACAATATTTGTTCTACAGATGTCTTATTTATATCAACAATTCTAATTTATTCATTCTCAATTACAGGACAATATCTACAAAAATTTTTTCTTGAACTTGACTGACATTCCATTTTTATATTTTTCTTGGCATTACATCAAAACTGCCTGTAATGTCAATAGGTAAATCATAACAACCATAGAATAACATCTTACTTTTATTGTTGTATATTCTAACAAATTTTAATAGTTTTTTTCTACAAACGTGTTAAAAATTCAATAATGCAGTTTAATAAAAATAATAAACTTAAAGATAAAACCCATAACTAAATTAAAATTCATGGTGACGTTTTAATTATTACTTTAATCATCGTCAGAATAATAAGTTTCTTGAGCGGATGTTTTAAAATAGTTTTAAAGGAACAAACAATAATTAATAAAAACGTAAAAAATGACATTGACAATCATTGGGTTTAGTCAATAACTTCAAACACGCCATGTCTTGTTGCGTGTTTAAGGGTGGCTTCAAAAGAAATATGGATAATGCCTCCTTGATGCTGAGTTCCGTTGGAGAACTTGCATGACCAATGATTGAGAAGTCCTTACGACTAATAGGGTGGTCAGAATCAGTCATATGTTGGAATACCACTGAATTTATAACTGTTCTTGATCGTCTTGCTAAGTGAGGAGCGACACCTAAGTGTTCGCAACATCTGACATTAAAGTGACGTCGAGTCTTCCCGACGTACGTAGCTGCACAGCTACTACATTTGAATTGGTATATAATGTTAGATGTGAGATCACTAGGAATCATGTCTTTCACATGGAAACGAGATCCTATCCTTTCCAAAGTCGTGAAAGCAAATCTTAATTCTATAGAAGGAAATGCTTTTTTAATTGTTCTACGGATGTTGCGTCGGATTTGTAAGCTGTGGTAACCAGTGTATGGAAGTTTGATATAGTTCGATATAACCAGTTCCATATACTGGTTACCACAGCTTACAAATCCGACGCAACATCCGTATAACAATTAAAAAAGCATTTCCCTCTATAGAACTAAGATTTGCTTTCACGACTTTGGAAAGGATAGGATCTCGTTTCCATTTGAAAGATATGATTCCTAGTGATCTCGCATCTAACATTATATACCAATTCAAATGTAGTAGCTGTGCAGCTACGTACGTCGGGAAGACTCGACGTCACTTTAATGTCAGATGTTGCGAACACTTAGGTGTCACTCCTCACTTAGGAAGACGATCAAGAACAGTTCCAAATTCAGCGGTATTCCAACATATGACTGATTCTGACCACCCTATTAGTCGTAAGGACTTCTCAATCATTGGTCATGCAAGTTCTCCAACGGAACTCAGCATCAAGGAGACATTATCCATATTTCTTTTGAAGCCACCCTTAAACACGCAACAAGACATGGCGTGTTTGAAATTATTTACTTAACCCAATGATTGTCAATGTCATTTTTTACGTTTTCATTATTATTGTTTTGTTAATTCTTCTTATTTTTGATTAAAGTTCTGTGTTAAAGGTTTTGACTGAATTTTTATGTTTTATAATGTTAATCAAAATTAATTGGTAAACCAATGATATAAATTCAGATTAAAACAAGACATAGGTCAGTAATTTTTTGCACGGCTAGCTTTGATCTCAATAATTGTGGATCGCTCGTTATGAAAGTGTGCGAAAAAGTAAACCCCACTTGAAATACATTGTTACTTCACGCACACTGTAAATCCTTCACGCACTGCTACCTATAATGACAGTTTTCACAAACTAAAAACGTATGCATAATATGAGATAGAGTATGTAGATAAAAACATTTATCTCAATGTATCATTCATTTCAACACCGATTTACACCTTCCTTTGACTCGACAAAGATATCAGAGTCTTCGTAATTAACCACTACAGAAGCTGGTTTCCGTCTTATGTGAAGAACAAGAGACATTCCACAAGTCGATTTATCAACTGGTGAAGCATTCTAAACAGATGATATGTAATAAAAGTGACGTAACAGGGTTCAAAAGCTGCAGTGAGAGTATATGGAGAACTGACTCCCCTACTTGACATAAATGTGGGAGCGAGACAGGAAGATGCACCATCAACCATACTGTTCAACTTAGTTTAAGAGGTGGTCATCAGAAAAACCAACGTAACCGGCTTTTTGGGAAAGTTTGAAGTGTTTATTTAAATAGGTTGCTTTCTTATTTTTTAATAATAACATCTCTAATCCGACGTTGTAACAGGCACAAGGGAAAATACAAAAAGAAGAAGAATAAGGACATATCAAACACACTAAATTTTGTTACTTTAGTTTCTCTATTTGATTTTTATTCAAATTGTGGGATGTTTTAATTGAATTGTGTTAAAATAATAACATATCTGTATTTCGTCTTCTCCGATTATAAGTTGAAAACAATATTTTGATATTATATTTTATTTAACCTCCAATATTATGACCGACGTGCTACGTCAGTTACCATTAATTGTAACATTACCAAATGTAATAATGACGTCATATAAACTCGTCACTAATTGTAGCCAATAAAATGCTCGCTGTAATAGACATGGCATGTCAAAAAGGTAGGATTATTCTCTACATATTTTTTCCAATTTAGAATATGACAACAAGGAGAAAATTATGTGCAACCCTTATTATCTGACTTTTCCTATAATAGTTATTTTTGAAATAAATGTTAAAAGTACATGTTTAAAGCACGCATGTGAAAGTTTGCAGAATGAGCGAAGCGAATTCTGCAATTCACATGAGTGCCTTAAAAATGTACTTTTTAACACGTGTATCATACAATATTTGTTCTACAGATGTCTTATATATCAACAATTCTAATTTATTCATTCTCAATTACAGGACAATATCTACAAAAACTTTTACTTGAACTTGACTGACATTCCATTTTTATATTTTTCTTGGCATTACATCAAAACTGCCTATACTCTCAATACGTAAATCATTACAGTATCCAGTATCATATCCAGTTATTCCATGATTCCAGTTATAAATCCTAATTGGCTTACTGAGAAGGAACTCTAAGTATTCACTGATGCCGAATAAGGTTTATAACAAACAATTAAGTGTATTTTTTCACAAAAAAATAAACAAATCCGCTGTTATTGTGTATTTTCTTGTGGCGTATAAAGTACGCCACGCGTGTAGTTATGTCATAACTTGATGCGCGGGTAGTTAAAGGTTAAGTACTTTTTGTTCATTAGCAGGTTTTCAATAATAAATTTATAAATATATACATACTATTGGTGTTTGATCTTTTATCGTTTAAAATATGTTCATTAGGATCCATTATGACCCTTTCTTTTCACCTCTGGATAACTAGTCATCAGGAAGTTTATCTGACAGATTAGATACTGATAGATATCTGACAGAGAAAAACTTCCCGTTAACTAGTTATCCGGAGCTGAAAAGACATATACTAAGGATACTGCTATATAAACTTCCCAATAATTAGTTATCTGGAAATGAAAAGACCTCTAATATCTAATCTGTCAGATAAACTTCCCGATAGACAAAAATATAATAGAAGAATTAAGCTTTATGGTGGTTTTTTTATTAATTTTTTTGGCAATGTTTAAATGAACAAATACTGATGGCATGAAATGGATCACGAACAAGGATGTTCTAGGAAGAATGAAAAAGGAATTGGAGATTGTCTTTAGCATTAAAAGGATAAAACTGCAGTATCTGGGACACATATGAGAAATCAGCACCGTTACTCCCTGATGCAGTACATATTGCAAGGTACAGTCAAAGCTAAGTGAAGACCCGGTAGAGGGAGAATATCAATGGAACTGTTTCGAATTGCAGCTAGCAAGGTTATGATTGCTAATATGATTTCCAACATTCGAAACGGATAGGAATCGAAAGAAGAAGGCATGAAAATGAAAGTGTATTACCTAATACTTTTGATTAAATACTTTATAGATTCTAATCTATAAAAAGATTAAATTTTCAAATATAAATACTTGAGCCTTTGTTTTATTTTGTTAACCTGTTGTTATATATCTGTTGAATTAAACTCTATTTTGAATCTAGAATTTTAACAAATCCTGACCTTCATTAAAATTTATTGAGATCACCTCTTTATATTTATTTCTATACAAAAATGTAAAATATATTGAGTTTAATAAATGAGTTAATGATATTCTATGTCTGATTACTGTAAGTAGTAACACTTTAAAATCATTTACATAATATTCCTTTTTACAACTTTTTGTAATATTTCTAGCGACAAGATTCAAAATACAAGTGAAGTTAGACCTTTCTTCACATTTTTGACACGTTATTTCAAAATAAAGGAACTTTTATTAAAGGACAATGTTAAATAGGGTTTCGATATCTCTAATAAATTATCATAGTATTACCATCATAGATTATAATTTATAAAAATGGATTTATCATCATCGTCGTCGTTGAGTTCATCTTCTGACGATTTGGAAGATATAACGCATATGCTACCAAATATAAGATCTGTAAGAGATCGCAATGAATTGTATAGTATAATGAAGATGAATTTAAAACAAGGTATAATATTTTCCCATATAACAAGCTAACATTTTCCCATGCAATGGCTTTTTGTTTATTTGTCACACCATCTGTTTGTTTATTTTCTATTATAAATTTATATTTAATAGCTAAATCTAAAATTATATCTTTCTCTAAACTAGAGAAGTGGCTTCCTTTATTTTCCATCGTAAGTATGATAAGTATAATACAAACAAAATTGCAAGAAAACGAAAGAAAACAATGTAGTTCAATTCAATTGACATAACCCTACAAAACAAACAAAACTTTCTTTGACAATCTTGTTTGACAGACGACAGTCGGATTCGAATGAAATAATCGAATGAAGTACGATGTTGCCACTTATATATTGTCGGTTTGTAAACCAACAGTTTTTTTGAATGGTGCAACCCGTTTGAAAAATAACCATTGATCATTGATTTAAATCGTCGAATTGACGGTTAGCAAATCGATTGATTTACAGTCTGTTGGTGCAACTGGGAATAAGTCTCTACCTTACCATTACCTTACTGCTAACTAATATTTCTGACTCTAACCCCACCGTAGAGAAATACAGACATTTTTTGGACAATACAAAAGAAAAATTAGGTCCCGCTGATTTTAGGTCCCGTAAAGGACAGACGGTTTGTTCTATTCTCGTAGTCATAACCATTATAAATACCACGTGATAAAATACCGCCTATCACTCCCTCTGATTTTGGCTGCTGTAGACCACAGACGTGTTTTCGAGCTCTGATATTGATTCCCACAGACAACAGACGTAGTTTTTTCATATCTCTTACCTATTGTTTCCCGTGAATAATAGATGCTTAACCCCTCTTAATTAGGTTCCCGTAAGAGATAGCTGTCCTTGTATCTACTCTTAGTTAACGATTGCTCAAAAAGAAATAGTGATAGTGTATACAAGTGAATACAACCGTAAATAGAAGAAAGACAGGTGTAAACTCGTACGAGCGACCACCGAGTGTGAAACCTGCTTATGTGACGACTACCGATGGGCGAGTGTTTATTGAACAGTAATATTATTAAGCTTTTGTGTATATATTTGATTAAGCTATTGTCTGTCTGTATAATACTTATTTACATGATTTTGATTCCTAATGATTTTGAACCACTTTGGTACAATCTTAATAAGTCTGAAATACCTCCAAATCCTATTTTATTTAAATATAATTATATATATTGTTATATTCCTATTTGACATAAGAAATAAAAGTCTATAGTTATATTTAAAATTCAAATAAAAATAAAGGTTTTCGTTTTTCTCGACCGCGGGCATGTAAATTTTGAACACCCTGTATAAAACAAATTTTGTATAGGTAGTTTTTAAGAAAGTGTTACGGAGAAGTGTTTACGAACCCCAGGAACAATACGACTCAAGTAAACAATTAGAGTGATGTTTAAAAAGAAAGTGTTCGTGGAAAGGTTTGTTCAATAACCACCGATAACTCATATTCTAGTAAATAAGATAATAGGTTATTAAATTTGTAAAGAGGATTAAAGTAGAAAGTAAAATTGAAAGGGGAATATTATTTTTTCTTGAAATCCATTAAGATATTTAGAAAAAGGAAAGTTTGTGTTGGTAAATACGGATAATTGAAAGTTGCTTTGGATTGGTTGATTTTTCAATGCTGGAACGGGTATTTGGAAGGAGGAGAATGAATGAGCAATGAGAGTCAGGGTGTTTGGAGCGATCGAGAGGCGAAGTCCAGTTTTCGAGAAGAGTATACACAAAAGTGAAACGCCGGGTTGGTTAGTTTTGTCTTTAAAAAAATAAAAAGTAAAATGTCGTGGAACGAGTGATAGGCCGAGTCAAGATAGTATATAACTCCTTGAGTCTAGAGTATCCCGGTTTTGTTGAAGTGTTTGAAAAAGGTAGAACACGGCATCAGGAGAAGGCAGGAACGAGGGCTGTACGAGGCTTAGTTTTCAAAGGATCAGAGGCATTACTGGAAGACTTGGACGAGTCTTTGGATCGCAACCCAAGCCAATAGGAAAAGTGTTTTGTGTGAAGACATTGTCAAATCATCAGTAAAGGTCAGTCTATTTTGTTATGACATGAATGTATGGTTTGTGTATTAAATAACACATTGAAAATTGAGCTACACAATCACTATAAAAATTTCATCAAACCTCAATCAATTTGTTACTGATAAATCATAATGGTTCATTATAAATAAAATAAATTTGGAGACAAAAAGAAATAAGATTCCTATTTTTGTAATTGTTGTATTAAATAAAGATAGAAAGATAAGATATTAGAAATATTAAGCAGTTATTGCCATTTAGAGAAAGTAAACGATTTTTATAATTTCTAATTGAAATCCGTATGTGTGTATTATTTTACTCTTTTTATCTATCCCGATTAGGAACCCACTGAGAAATACTTTGAAGCCACGAAAGTAAGTAATTGATATTATAATTTATCCCTGAGATTGACACTATATTGGTAGTTGATCTGTTTGATTAATGAGATAATTATTGATTAATTAATTAAGATAAATTACATCTGAGAACATCATTAGATTTCAAAAGTAAGATCACAACAATATGTATCGGTTTTAGAACGTCTTTCGACGTTGTCCGATGCCTAACTTCCACGTCCTTCTATCATCCCATTGGCCATCTCTAAGATCCCTTGCACTCATTGCTTTGGTTACCCCTTCTTTCCATGTCTTTTTGGGTCTTCCTCGTTTTTTGGCGGTTTGGTGGTACCCACTGCATGATCTTTTTGGGCAATCTTGTGTCTTCCATTCTTTGAACATGACCATACCAAATCAACTGTTTCCTCTCAATGTCTGTTGTTAAGTAGCCATCTATTCCAATTCGTCGTCTTACTTCCTCATTTCGAACTCATTCCCTACGGGATATACCTAACGATCTTCTAAACACATCCATTTCTACAGCTTCTAATTTTTTCCTGTTTTTCTCGGTTATTCTCCAAGTTTCTGCTCCGTAAAGTAGGCTGCTTTTAATAAGTGATTCATAGATATTGTATTTTCGCTGTATTCATATTTCGGAGCTCCAAAGTATTCCATTTAGACAGCCAATTGTTCTTCTAGCTTGTGTTATTTAAATATAATTAAACATAATAAAACATACCACCTTTTTCCACTATCCCTTCTGCTATCGTTGTTTGTTTATTGCTTTATTTATTCCACCATTTATCGTACAACCCTCAACCCTTGTATTCCCGTTTAGAGTGAAGATATCGAGATTAGAGGTCCCCGTAAAAAAATAGCTTTATCTCGTCACGTATACCTTCGCAGCCATTTCGGTGGGTCGTAAAGAGTGTGGGGAGTACTCAGGACTCGCGTAGATAAATCGCCTAGATAAAGGACCATTCCTCGCACCTGCACTTGCTAAATTTTAATTAAAATTTCAGTTGGAAGAAAATTTTAAAGAACTACTGTGATTGCAGAGTCGTACGAAAACTTTCCAGAAAAAAGGAATTTTTTGATGGAGACGAAAATAAGTATTACGACAGTTCCGTAAGATTGTAATATAGTTGGCGTTTGAATAAAGTTATTTAAAAAAAAGCATAGCATTGGTGACAGCAGTAGTATTGCTAACTTCAGGAAGAGATACTTCTAAAACCATCTTCACTTTCAATTTTGCCATCATTTTTGCTATCAGTGATTGATTCTGACACATTCACTTCTTCTTTGGAGATAAACAGTTGTTCAGATTCGATAGGGAAGAAGCTAACACAGACTTTGATACTAAGTGTTTTACAGCTTCTCCGGTAGCTGATACACGCCATTAAGGAGCTTTTGCATCTCGTAGCGGTCCTCAGCTACTCTGATTTTATCGTCCACGTTATCCAACAAAGCAAGTTCTATACCAAGATCAGTCAAGCGCTTAAATTCGTCAAAACGATAACTTTAACAAAATCGCCTTCTTTGCTGAGATTTCAAAATGCAGAAGCAAAACTGGGAGTATACGAACCAAATGATCCATAATACAGAGGCTTAATTGGCTCGTCAACATTTCTACTATTTTCTCTAAATTCTTGTAATTGGTTCGGAAAAATCATTAAGGAAATTAAAAATTGAATATCCCTAGGAGAGGACAGAACACCGAATGAACTACTAAAGTACGCAGGACCAGATCTCACTAAATAATAATTTTTAAAACTAATCCAAAAAATGTAACAACATCACGAGAAAAACCAAATGCAAAATATACAAAACCCTGATAAAACCGGTCCTTGTATATGGATCAGAGACATGGACACTGACGAAAAGCGATGGGAACTTATTAGGTACGTGTGAACAAAAAATCTTTAGACACATATATGGGGGTGAAAGAAAATGAAGTATGGCGCAGAAGATACAATTTTGAACTATACGCAGCATACAACAAACCCGACGTCATAACATCCATAAAGATCGGACGTCTGCGCTGGATGGGCCATGTTGAACGAATGTTGGAGACCGAAACACCAAAACACATAATGAAGCAAACACCAGTAGGGAGAAGGTCAAAGGGAAGACCCAAACTTAGATACATGGAACAAGTGGAACAAGATCTGAAAACAATTGGGATTACCCACTGGAAGAAAAAAGCAAGGAACAGAACAGAATGGCGGAAAATCCTAGAACAAGCCAGGACCCAAAAAAGGTTGTCGAGCTACTGATGATGATGAATCCAAAAAATAATAAAACAAAACAGAATACCACAAGGATGGAGATGAAGGATCCTAATAACTACCTTCGATACCTAATAACTAAAAAGGGAGTGTAAATCGGCCTCGTGTAATTACAGAGGAATTAATTTTTTAAACACTACACTAGAATTAACAAAAGAGACTTACGAATAATAACAAACCTTTACTGGAATCAAATAGCACACATTGTAATAGATAACGAACCCAGTCCAGAAATTGAAATCAGGAGAGGAGTTAGGCATTGATGTATTATGTCTCCATTACTCTTTAATGCATAATATAGTAAAGCCATTTTTGAAGAAGCATTGCTATTTCAAAGTGAAGGAATAATAATTAACGGAAGATCTATTAACAACATAAGATATGCAGATGACACCGTGATTATGGCAAGCTCTGCTGAACAATTCCAACTACTACTAAACAAAATAAATAATTTCTGTGAAGAATATGGACTAAAAATGAATATAAAAAAGACCAAAGACATGATAATAACTAAGAAAACAAACATACAAACAAGCATACATTTGGGAAATGTACCGATAGAAAGGGTTGGTAAATACAAATACCTAGGAACCTGTATTTCAGAAAAAAATTATCAAACAACAGAAATAAGGACCAGGATAGAAATAGCAAGAAATGCGTTTGTAAAAATGAGAACAGTTCTCTGCAACAAAGACCTTAGCTTAGAACTGAGAGTAAGTGCTTTGAGATGCTACATGTTCTCGATACTACAATATGGACTTGAAAGCTGGACATTAAAGCAAGAACACATAAATAAGCTACAGTCATTTGAAATGTGGTGTTACAGAAGGATGCTTAGAATAGCATGGACACAGAAGAAAACGAACACGGAAGTATTGCGAGAAATGGGTAAAGAATGCGAAATAATAAACACAATAAAAATAAGAAAGTTACAATATCTGGGGGACGTAATGAGGGGACCGCGATATAAAATGCTAAGACTGATAAAACAGGGAAAGATAAGAGAGTGTTATGGTTGAAGAATTTAAGGGACTGGTTTAAATGCAGTTCTATAGAACTCTTCAGAGCAGCGGTAGATAGAGTAAAGATAGTGATCATGATATCCAACCTACGATTAGGAGACGGCACTTGAAGAAGAAGAAGAATTAACAACCAAAATGACAAAAAATCAACTGAATGAAATTATACGCTCTGAGCTTCTCCGGTGGCGCTCCTAGCGGATTACTAATTCAACTTTCACCGGTAATTTTTAAATTTATTATTTAATTGTTATCGCTTAACATTTACAACGCAAAAAAGTAATTAAATTGTAATCGATTTTTTAAGATTTTGCTAATCATTTTGACGTTCTATTGATAAAATATGAATTTCTTACTTCGGATACTTTCACAATTATCGTGTAGATGGCGCTAAGATTTTTAGATTAAATTATAATTACATATTACGGAACATTAAAAAAACTTAAAGTCAGTATTTAAAACGTAAGTATATTTAAGGTAAAAATATATACCACAGCTTTGACCAACTAATATATTTTATAATCAATGTTTTTAATTTTAATTTTAAATTAATCACTTTGACATTTATGTCAAATTTCCGGTAATCGTTTACAGACTTGCCACTACTGGCGCTCGCGAATTTATAAATATCCCCTCTACGTACGAGCTCACAGCGTATAGCACTAGAAGAACAACAAGATTTTAAGTTAGGAAAATCATTCACCAACGCTTTATTTAATATAAGCCAAGTGCAAGAGAGAAATCATTAGAATACTTAACTGGCATATTCATGTTGAGTTGAGAAGGCATTTGAAAGGGTCAAATTAAAGGACGTTATACACTTATTGTACCTACGCGAGAGAAATACGTCTAAGGTACCCGTCTAATGAGTTTTATCTAACACTATAGTTTATTTTTTAACCAGGAGGAGTAAACTAAAAAGACAGATTCACACCCAAGAAAGTTACTAGAATAATAACCAAATACATCTTCTTTTTTGGTTGATCTAGTCGTCCCTCAACGGTAATCCATAAATATTATAATAAATTAATACGTTGCTAAAGAGTTCCAAAAACAACTGCTTTTTATATAAAAGTAGAATAACAACCTAAAAATTAAAGGAATAACACAGAAAACACAAAAATCGCCGATATAAGTTAATTAACCTATGAAATGTCACTAGTGTCAAAATTTGATAAATGTCATTTAGTGTCAAAATTTTATAACAGTGGAGTAAACTTGCCTGCGGTTGGACCAATTACAAACAAGCAATACAGCGCCGTAAATTTGAATCACTCCTCTTGGTTAAAAAAACAAACCATAGCTAATCATTGCTAATAATATTAACAATACTAATACTTTATCGTTCTAGATCAATAGATTAAGTAATAATTTTAAATGGCACTTACTCATTATTCTTTAGTTAACTGTCAGCAGTATGGAATTTACTTACCTGAAAAAAAAATGAAAAATATGAGAATGTTGTTTATTTTAAAAAATATTAGTTTCGAATGTAAACAAATTTCACGAAAACCTGCAGTTGTGTCAAGCATGGCCTCAAATATTCTGATTATTGTCTGCAGTGCAACGGTCAGACATGTAGAATATATAGGCTAAATAAACAAATAGAAGAGTTTGAACAAAATAAGGAATCTTTGGAATCTCCGGAATCTCCAAAGACATTGAGATACAAAATAAAGATTTTAAGAAAAAATAACTCAGAAATGCTGATTTAGAAAATACAGTAGACTCGCGATTATCCGAGTCTAGGTTATCCGAGCCCCTCGGTTAACCGAGGCAAAAGTCATAACTGGTGAGTTACAACTTTCAACCTTAGCGCAACATCGTCGCCTCAAAAAGAGGAATGAAGCTTACGCAAAAATCAATCAGACTTTTTTAAACAGTAATATTGAGAAGGCAAATGTTTTTATCTTTTATAGACGGTACTGTATCAGATTTGTCATTAAAATGTCCACAGTTATGGTCATTTATGTGTTGTTCTATCAATATAACCAAGCTCAGTGTTAACCGAGTTTTTCCGTATCCGAGGTAGTCACGGTCCCAATTACCTCGGAAAATCGCGAGTCTACTGTACTTGTCCTGCTAAAAAATATTAGTTTAAAAAATATTAGTTGATTAAGCCAGAACAATATACCCATACAGTACCTATAATAATATGTAATTTTCAAATAAAAATACATTTGAAAACAGCTGAATACATGAAACAATTGAATACATAAAACTGCTGAAATAAACTACATATTAATTTTAATCTGTAAATTATATTAAAAATTAAGAGTTTTTCAAAAATTTAATGGCATGAAATTGTTTATTTCAAATACAGTTTCGAAATTAAAATAGGTGTTTGAAATTATCATATTTGAAATCCTTGCCGGTCTAGACATCGATTAAAAAAAGGCCAAATAGTACATTTTTTCACGGTTTTTGCGGTAAATTTTAAAGAACCGCTTGGATTGAGATGAAATTTGGCATACGCATAGCTAACATATCAAAGAAAAAAAGTGATATTGTGCCGATGTGTGCTTTTGCCCTGGGGGTGACCAAAAATAAGTCCGGAAATAGATAAACTAACTAATTTTAAGTACACCTTTCGAGTTGTTTGCGAGTGAATATAATCATTTTTCAACAAAATAACAACGTTCTTAGACGGTTTTTCGCAAATAACTCAAAAAGTAAGTATTTGGTCGAAAATAACGTTCCTAAGAAAAACATAGCCTGTGAAAAAATAAAAAAAAATGGTGTACGCTTGAGGTCTTTGGTCCTCGTAGAACCAAAGTTATAGCCAATGAAAAATAGGTTCATATTCGCCAAATTTCAAATAGGCTATTTCAACGTAAAATATCCAAAAAATAAAGCGCTTTTTGGGGAAAACCTATTATAAATTTTTTAAAGTGTTTTTTAAATTGTAGAAGCCTCGGAGGTGTTACCAGACAAGGTTCCCATTGTTTTCAGTCTGGTAAGATGTAGAATGACATTTTTGGATGTTGTTTTATGTGCTATTAGATTGAAAATTTAGTTTTTTGATAGCAGTTGCCGCTAGGGCATCCCTACCATTTCGTTTGTTGCAATCCGTGACTGCACGCTGGGGTTTCCTAGTTAGGTCAGAGAGAGCAGCATATGTGCCTCCTGATGAGAGACTAATAAGTTTCGAAACCGGTAGAGGTGCTTGCTGCACTCTCTGATTGAACTGGAATGATGATGCGGCTGTAGTTTCGTGTTGCAACGAAATTGAAAATGGTTATTCATTTTTGTTTAAAAAAGCTTTATTTCTGTTTTTATAAAAAGTTTCTAGCATCAAATTTAAGCTAGTTACGCTCAAAATAAAGTTGCTCCCTTTTGTTTTGGCAAAAAAAAAATCGGGAAGATCACCCCCTAATTGGCAACCTAACTGAAATTAATCTTTACCGCTCGACGAATTATTTAACCTAAGTTGTGTTAATATGATATGTAAGGTTCATTAACTCGATGTGCTTATTTTTGAAAAAAAATTATTTTAAAATAAAATTTTAAAAATTTTTAATTTTGAAAAAATGATTTTTTTCAAAATAACGTAAAAATTGTAAGAGATACCAAAAATTTCAAAAAAAAAGTCAGCATTATTTTTTTGAATATCTTGAATTTTTTTTTCTGTAAGACAAAAATGGATTATGATTTGGTGTTTCTAAATTTGCATACACTCGTGATCAGTGACTCGTCCAAGCCCTTTTAACTACAGCTCTTGCAAAAATAAGGACTTTGAACCCATGAAACTTACAGATCATATAAACAATACATACATGAGTAAAGAAACTTGTGAAGTAGTAACGATTAAGTTCATCTGAGATACTAATTAGGAGGTGATTTTCCCGATTTTTTACCAAAAAAAGGGACTAACTTTATTTTGAACGTAACTTGTTTACTTTTGATGCTACAATTTTTTTTTATAAATTAAAAATGAAACCTTTTTAAATACTGAGTTTTCCCCAAAAAGTGCTTCATTTATTGGTTATTTCACGTTAAAGGATTCCATTTGGAATTGAACGAATATGAACCTATTTTTCATTAGCTATAACTCTGCTTTTACCAGGTATAGAGACCTAAAATATACACATTTTTTTTTAATTTCTTGCGGGCTATATTTTTGCTAAGAATGTTTTTCGACAAAATACTTACTTTTTGAGTTATTTGAGAAAAACTGTCTAAAAGCGCGGTTATTTTGTTGGAAAATGAACATATTCACTCGCAAATAACTCGAAAAGTATTGACTTGATGAAAAAACTCTATAAAACAAAAGTTACTTAAAATTAGTCAATTTATTCATTTCCGGACTTACTTTGGACGTATATTTTTTCACCCTCCAGAAGGGGTGAAAGCCACCCCCATGGCAAAAGCACACATCGGCACAATATCACTTTTTTTCTTTGACTTGTTAGCTATGTGTGTGCCAAATTTCATGTCATTCCAAGTGGTTCTTTAAAATTTAGGGGTTTTGCAATATTTTACCCTTAAAGTAAGTACTAAAAATCGGCCGAGCTAGAAATCAAAAAAGTTTTGAATGGGAGTAATCTTGGAGGGATAATTGGAGAAATAATTCCAGCAAAAAAATAGGCTTATAAGGAAATTTTCTATTTCAAAGCAGATCCTACCTGGACTATTAATAAACTTTCCATAATTGGAAAATATTATTTGAGATAAAAGGACACATAATGCCATATATTTCTACATATATGTCAAAGTAATTATACACATCATTGAAGACCATAATATTTATTCCTAAACTTAAAAGTTATTTCTCAATAGCTACACCACTCTTTGTAGCCTCATTATAAAAATTAATTTTACTTAAAGAAAATGAGACGCTAATAGAAGACCATATTTTAATATATTTTGTAGTTAATTATCTCGTAGTTTCTTCTAAAGAGCAACAGTAGTTTGCTGTTGTTGACATTTATTTTAATTATCTCGAAAGAGCTTTTAAAAATTACAAGCTCGTTACAAGTATATCTTAAGCTAAATAGAAACTTGTGGTTGGAAAATAACTATTTTGTGAAATTAACAATTTTGCGGCATTTTGAAAGGACGAAACTTTACTACATTTTATGCAAATAGTTTTAGAAAAAATTTCAAATTCCGATTTCACTAAATCGCTCTCCTAGATATTATAAAAACTTTTAAAAACATATCTACCAAAACATCAATGTGGAAGTCACAATAGATGGGTAACTTACAATACCTATATAGACGGGCCTGTATCGTCGCCCCTGCTAGCGAAATTATTCCGATTCGATTTCTTTGCAAAAACTTACTCAAAAAGAGATCCTTATAACATATCCACAGGGTGCCGGGCGGTGCTGTTGTCGAAAAATTGTTTAAACAATTTTTTTTTAAACACATTCACAAAAATAATTTTTTCATTTCGAACAATATTTTTTAGATTATTTCATTCATAGGAGAAAATTATTAATTAACAATTGAATTGTTGCTAAAATATTCCTTCAATTTTCACCAGCTTCTGGAACTATAATCTAAACCAAGAAGGCTTTTAAGTCACCAAATTATTTAATTATTGGTAGATAATTACTTATCTAAAACTTTATTTGAAAATTAGAAATTTTGTTGGGAAAACCCGCATTTTCCAAAGAAAATTTTCGTCGGAGCAGATCCGGAAAAAGACGTCTCTATGCAGAATTTAATTACGGTGAATTTTTATTTGGGTGTTTTTGTTGTAAAGTTAAAATCTTCGGAGTTATAGAGCCATAATTGAAAAAAACACGATTTTCGTGCGCCATTTTGTTTATAAAAAAAGTAGCACACTATCTGAGGACTTTGCATACCTATATTATTAATATATAGGATCTTATAATTCGATTCCAGCAATAAAATTGCTGGTAAATAACTTTTCCCAAAAATGGCCTATTCTCCCATAATCAGCCCAGACTAGGTGTGTTTAATTCTACTAATTTGTACTTACATAAATAAATGACAATAAAATTTTGGTGTTGAACAGTTTTATTCATGAAATAATCGCAATTAATTACTACTGATAATTTGGGTCATTCTGAGCAAAAAAGGTCTGTTGTCATTTTTCTCTAAAATTGATTGTTGTCGAGTTATATGCGATAAAAATTTGAAAAATGCGAAAATAGCCATTTTCAAGTCTTAATAACTCGATTAAAAATTATTGTTATGGAATTCAAAAAGTGACCAAATCAACTTTCAAACTCCTTCTTCAAGGCCCCGAAGAGATTTTTCTCATTATTTTATAACAAAGCTGCTATTTTTATTTATTAACAATTAGCGCTATAGTCCAACTCTATCGTCGCCCCCGTTAGCGAAACTATTTCGATTAGATGTTTTTACACAAACTTACTCATAACGGAGGTCCTTATAACACATCCACAGGGTGCCGGGCGGTGCCGTGGTCGAAAAATTGTTTAAAAAAACTTTTTTAAACAAATTCACAAATATAATTTTTTCATTGCGAATTAATTAAAATTGATTGTTGTTGAGTTACATGGCCATTTTCGCATTTTTCAAATTTTAAATCGCGTATAACTCGACAACAATCAATTTTAGAAAAAAATCACGAGACATTTTTTACTCAGAATGTCCCAGATTATCTAAAAAAAAATTTTCGAAGTGAAAAAATTATTCTTTTAAATTTGTTTGAAAAAAATAGTTTAAATAATTTTTCAACCACGGCACCGCCCGGCACCCTGTGGATATGTTATAGGGACCTCTTTTTGAGCAGGTTTGTGTAAAAAATCGAATCGGAATAATTTAGCTAGCGGAGGCGACAATACAGCCCTGTCTAATAGACACAGGCAGCGAAATAAGAGATTGAGCCCTATGGTCTTCAATTTAATCATGGATGAAATCATCAAAATCACCAACAACGGAAAAGCATAGAAAACAAAAAGTAAAAATACCTGTTACGCAGGAAAGGAAATATCGATAGCTCAAAATGTATATAGTCTGCAAAGATTAGTTCACAGACTTAACATAAGAGCTTATAGTTCACTTATTCTTCGTTAGAGGGCGTTCTAACCATACTGCGATATAAATAGTTTCAATTTATATCGAGAAACTACGGTCGTGCTGGTGTAAAATTGTCCAGAGCCTCCTTGACAACAGGTAGATCTAGAAATAGTACTATCGGAGGATGGAGGGAGACAGATTTAGATCAAAACGAAACCGTAGATTTTCTTATTTTAATAAGAGCAAAATAAATCAATGTGACAATTTCATCTCAAAAAACTAAAACAATAATAGTAATAAATAAAGAACCAATCAGATATATGCAATATGTAACGTACAATGTATAAACGAATGAGCAGTAAATAGAAAAAAGAATGGAATAACCAATAAGCAGAATATGAGGGAACCCATTCTCCTCAAGGAGACCCGTATGGCAGCGTTTCTCAACCTTTTAACCTTTGCGACCCAATCTTCCATAATTATTTTCGCCGCGCCCCCCCTCGTTCAATAATTTTGACAAAAAACAGTAAAATCTTACTTTTTAGTATTGAGTGCTCTTTATGATTATAACTCCTATTCAGTGTTCATGTGTATTTTATTTTTTATTTTGTCAGAGTTTTGTTTTTCTTCGATTTTAGTAAATTAGTTAATGATGTTAGTGTATTTTTTTATATGCTCACGCCCCCCATTACTAAAAGCGCGCCCCCCTGGGGGGCGCGCCCCACAGGTTGAGAAACGCTGCCGTATGGTCAAAAGCTCAAAGACTCAAAAGAGATAAATCACCAATCGGTAGAAGTATCGGTCGACTACGCAAAAGATCAAGTGACAGCCTTATATGGCTCCAGTACACGTTGGGCCAACTAGTTGGCCAATGAGTTGGGCCAATAAGTTGGGCCAAGTAAGAACAGTGAATACATGGTGATTACACGTTGGTGGAGTTATCAGTCTGCATTAACCTTTCTTGGTGGATAAACTAAAAACAAACTAATAAATGATGGTTTTGCTTGTTTTCGATTCAGAGGGTTGCACACCCGCTAGACAGGCTGTTTCTACCATTTCAGGCGTTTTCAGTAGCTTTTGTTAGCGTGCACACCTCTGAATCGAAAAATAGCTCCACCATCATTTTAAAGGGAATCTGAAAAATAATTCAAATTTCCCATTAGACGCGATACAGCGACACCTCATAACAAATTGAAGAGTCTCAGATGCAGAATCCACCAATTTAATAAAAGTTAGAATGGTAAAGAGTAATTTAAACCTGAGACTTTTCGCCTTGAAAGTTCTTACTGGTACATCCTTAATCTGCGACTTTTTCAATTAATCAGACAGCAGACGACGAATATAGAAAACGAAAGGGAAACGATCACATTCCGCCTTCATTCGTCTAGGAAAAGAACAGCAGAGGAACTTTCAGTACTCAAACCGAGTAAAGGAAATAAAATACTAAATGATGGTTTCGCTTGTTTTCGATTCAGAGGGTTGCACACCCGCTATACAGGCTGTTTCTACCATTTCAGGCGTCTTCAGTAGCTTTTGTTAGCGTGTACACCTCTGAATCGAAAAATAGCTCCACCATCATTTTAAAGGGAATCTGAAAAATAATTCAAATTTCCCATTAGACGCGATACAGCGACATCTCATAACAAATTGAAGAGTCTCAGATGCAGAATCCACCAATTTAATAAAAATTAAAATGGTAAATAGTAATTTAAACCTGAGACTTTTCGCGTTGAAAGTTCTTACTGGTACATCCTTAATCTGCGACTTTTTCAGTTAATAAGACAGCAGACGACGAATATAGAAAACGAAAGGGAAACGATCACATTCCGCCTTCATTCGTCTAGGAAAAGCACAGCAGAGGAACTTTCAGTACTCAAACCGAGTAAAGGAAATAAAATAATAAATGATGGTTTTGCTTGTTTTCGATTCAGATTTTGCTTGTCTTCAGTACTGAAGACGCCTGAAATGGTAGAAACAGCCTGTCTAGCGGGTGTGCAACCCTCTGAAAATCGAAAACAAGCAAAACCATCATTTATTATTTTATTTCCTTTACTCGGTTTGAGTACTGAAAGTTCCTCTGCTGTCCTTTTCCTAGACGAATGAAGGCGGAATGTGATTGTTTCCCTTTCGTTTTCTATATTCGTCATCCGCTGTCATATTAATTGAAAAAGTCGCAGATTAAGGATGTACCAGTAAGAACTTTCAACGCGAAAAGTCTCAGGTTTAAATTACTATTTACCATTTTAATTTTTATTAAATTGGTTGATTCTGCATCTGAGACTCTTCAATTTGTTATGAGATGTCGCTGTATCGCGTCTAATGGGAAATTTGAATTATTTTTCAGATTCCCTTTAAAATGATGGTGGAGCTATTTTTCGATTCAGAGGTGTGCACGCTAACAAAAGCTACTGAAGACGCCTGAAATGGTAGAAACAGCCTGTCTAGCGGGTGTGCAACCCTCTGAATCGAAAACAAGCAAAACCATCATTTATTATTTTATTTCCTTTACTATTTTATTACATGTACCAGTAAGAACTTTCAACGCGAAAAGTCTCAGGTTTAAATTAATATTTACCATTTTAATTTTTATTAAATTGGTGGATTCTGCATCTGAGACTCTTCAATTTGTAAAAACAAACTCTGATTATGGATATGGATGTGGAGACTGTAGCAGCCGCAGCAATTAATTTGTATAACGCGTTCAATGCTTATAGAAAAGTGAACCAAACAAGAGAGATTAAAACCAATGGCGCAAACGACGGTGCTTTTACACCGAAAAAAGTATTCATATTAAAACACAACCTTAAAATTAAAAATTAATACTTATAAACAGTATCAGTATTGTGAGAAGATAAAACAAATATTTTAATTTCAACGACAACAACGTGTTCATAACCAAACAGCTGTTTGGCAGATCGCGCAAGTCCCAAAAATCCTTTGATTTGTGCACCAAATACCGAGAAAATTCGGTTTGTAGACCAACGCTGACCGCCAATCGCAAACTCATGCCAAGTGGTCCTGTACACGTTGACCCAACTCCTTGGCCAAACTGATTGGCCCAACTGATTGGCCCAACGTGTACTAGCCCCATTACAGGTATCACTCTGCCAATGAACAAGCAGAATTGTTTATAAAAAGAACAAAAAGAACAAGAAGTTCGGTAAATTGTGAGAAGCAGTTGTATCCCTTAAATACATTTTGAGAATATCTTAGTAATCTTTTTCTCCAATATAAAATGGATTATATCTAGGTATTACCCTTATCACCTTATCGAGATTATTTAAGATCCTGAAAGATTTTTGTTATTACATTATTACAAAGCTGTTATTTTTAATAATTAACAATGAGAGCTAAGCCCGTATCGAGGCGGCCGCGGCTGTCCAATGGTGCATTTCATATTAATTAGGCTTTTATCTTGACGATAGTTACCTACTTAAAAAGTGAATAATATTAGAAATAATATTATATCTATCTATCTATTACCCTTGCGACATCCAATATTGGACATAGGCCTCCTCTTCGCTCCTCCATCTTTCTCTATCCTGAGCCATGTGCATCCATTTTGAGCCTGCTTGGTGTTTTAGGTCATCTACCCATCTCATATATGTGGTCTTCCTCTCTTTCGTTTATATGTCCATGGTCTCCACTCTGTAATAATTTTATTCCATCTTTCGTCTTTTTGTCTAATCGTGTGACCACCGAATTTCCATTTTAGTTTAGCTGTTTGACGAGTAGCATCTTTAACTTTTGTGATATTTCTTACCCAGGAATTCCTTTTTCTATCTGACAGTCTTACGTTGATTATTTGTCTTTCCATTGCTCTTTGTGTTTTCGCAATTCTGTCCATATTCGCTTTTGTGAACGTCCATGTTTGACATCCATATGTAAGGACCGGAAGAATACATTGGTCGTAGATTTTCGTTTTTGGATATTGAGGGTATTTTTTATTCTTCAATATGAAGCTGAGCTTACCAAACGAGGCCCACGCTAACTTCGTTCGTCTCTTTGTTTCTGCTGTTTGGTTGTCTCTATTCAATTTTATTATTTGTCCCAAGTATATGTATTCATTCACTTCCTCTATTTGGTTTTGTTTAACTACGATTCTTAACTCATCCTCTTGATTTGTTATCACATTTGTTTTGCTGTAGTTCATATTTAATCCAACTTTACTGGCTTCGTGGTCTAGTTGTTGTATCATTATTTGTAGTTGTTCCTTGTCTGTAGCGATAATGACGATATTGTCAGCGTATCTTAGGTGATTTAAGTATTGGCCGTTAATGATGATTCCATATTCTTCCCATTGTAATCTCTTGAAAATGTCTTCTAGAGCTTGGTTGAAGAGCTTCAGCGAAATCGCATCTCCCTGTCGAACGCCCCTTTTGATAGGTATGGGGTGTGTATTCTGTTCAAGTTGGATCGTAGTTGTGGCCTTACTGTATATATTAGAGATTAGTTCTGTATACCTGTAATCTACTCTGCTATTGTGTAGTGATTGTTTCACTGCCCAGTGTTCTATGGAGTCGAATGCCTTTTCAAAATCTATAGATACCATATATATGGGTATTTGGTATTCATTTATTTTCTCAATAAGTAACTTCATTGTCAGTAGGTGATCACATGTACTGTAGCCTTTTCTGAATCCTGCCTGTTCTTTGATCTGATAATTGTCGAATTTAGGGGTTAGCCTGTTGGTTAATATTTTAGTTAACAATTTATGCATAACATTAAGCAAGGTAATCGGTCTATAATTGTTCAGATCTTTTTTGTCTCCTTTTTTAAACAATAATAGGGTGATTGCTTCATTCCAATTACTGGGTATGTTTCGTGTACTTAGTATTTTGTTCAATAATATATATAAGACTTCCCTTGTAATTTTTCCGCCATTTTTAATCATCTCCACTGTAATGCCGTCTCTTCCTGGTGATTTATTATTTTTCATTTCTCTCAGGGCTTTCTTTATTTCTGATTTGCTAATCTCTGGTTGTAGGTCAGAGTTAGCATTTTTTATTTTAGTTTTCAATTTTTGAAGAGTTTCTTGTGTCGGTGGTTGCTTTTCTTGATATAAGTCTAAGTAATACTGTTGTGTTATTGCTAATATTTCATGTATATCGTTGGTCTCTTCTCCCTGAGTATTTTTGATGGCATTTATTTCTGTTTTTACCAGTTTTGGTTGTAAGTACTTCATATTCTTGTTTTGTTGAATAATTTTTTCAACTTGTTCTTCTTGTTTCTTTCTTTTCTCTTCTTTTATCTTTTTCTTGATGCTTTTGTTTATCTTTGAATACTCTGCTGTTGATCTCTTGTTTTGTTGAGCTAGTGTTCTCCGTTTTTCCACTAATGTTCTTATTTCATGTGAGATCCATTCTTGTCTTTTCTTTCTCATGGGTGCCACTTCTTTCCCGGCTTTCAGTAATGTTTGTGTTAGAATGGTATTGATTTCGTCGACTCCTTTATTTACGAGTTGATTTTTATCGGGCATGATGTTTTTTATTTTCTCTTTATACTCTTGTTTATTTTCCCTTAATTTTTCCATATTTAAATTTTGTAAATTTTGTGTTTATATAATATTAGAAATAATATTGGAAAAAAAAAATAAAAAAGATACTTGCCACTAAACAACATTAAGTGCCAGAAAGTAATTTATCAGGTAAAGTAATATACCGGGTGGACCAAAAGTCAGTTAACCGTTTCGTATATTAATAAAAGCAAAAATATCTGAAGTAAAAAAACGTTTATTGTTTATTGTAAATAAGTAGGTACAAAGAAGTGCATGCTTTACATTGTATGTTCAAAATGTAAACCACATTCATCACCTACATTTTCGGCAACGCGTATACACAGTGAAACAAGTCTATCTACAGACTTCCAAGTTGGCACGGAGAACTTCAAATTGGCAAAAACTTATCTTTAAGGCCACAAGGCAAAATCACAGGGCGTCAAATCTGGCGAACGCGCGGGCCATTCAATTGTATTTCTTCTTCTTGTCCAATCACTAAAGTGGTCAATTAGAAACTCAGTTTAGGCACTTTTCTCATTTTGTTAAAATTCGCTCTAGCCTTTTCTATTCCAATTTTAATCTCCTGGAAGTAATCATTTGTGAAGTTGATCATTGTTCCAAGATATGCATATTGGTCTACTCGTTCGACATTGGTTCCGTTTATGAGGAGATTCTCGTTATTTCTTTGAGTTTTAGATAGTCTCTTTTAGATTGGCTATATATCGCTATTCTGTTAACCAGTCTCTGAACATCTTCAATATTTTCGGCTATAACAACAGTGTCATCCGCATATCTAATGTTGTTAATACGAACTAGGTTCACCTTTATTTTAGCTGTTTTACCCTCAAGAGGCTTTTAGGATCTCTACCGAGTAGGCGTTAAAGAGAACTGCCGCCAATACGCATCCCTGTCTCACTCCACGTCTAATTTCAATTTCCTCTGACAACTGTTCGTTAACACGTACTTTTACTAGCTGCTTATAGTATAAATTAGATATGATCCTGAGGTCATTGTAGTCTATCTTCTTTAATTTCAGGACATTCATTAATTGTTCATGTCGTACTTTATCGAAAGTTTTATTATAGTCAATAAAGTTCGAGTAAGTTTGTACAAAAAATTCAGAATAATTTACCTAACGGGGCGGAGGCGAGCATACAGCCTGGATTACTAAATCACTGCATGATTAGTTATTTAATTTAAAATCTATTTTAGCCCAAGCCCAGATTAATTGAACACTTCCGGTATTGCCTTTAGTCAATCTCCTTTCAAGTATCGATTGTCGGTGGTTGCCACATACGCCACCGATACCCGCCGACGTGTTAACAAATCTCTACTAATTGTGAGCCACTTTGTGCTCTTAACGGATTCCTTCCTCTAATCATATAATTAGATACCTGCTTGTATTTTTATTAGTTCACGTGTCTCTACTGTTACATTTGCGAAAATCTAATAACGGGCTACTCGTGCAGAGTGCATTAGGTACCTACAGAGCACAATTTCATTTACTACTTACTATTCACGTGCTTTTGCTTTAATTTCGTTTTGTACGTGTTGTGTTTAATAAAATCACGTCTTATTAGTGACACATCAAAGCTTGCATAAAAATGTATAAAAATATATTTTTCTATTCTCATACTATAATATATCAATTATAATGTCACTACCTGCATCATATTGAACTTCATTATGATACAGAGTTTCATTAAGATACAGATTTTTAACCAATAGGATCGCGATATGGCATTCGCGATAAAGGTGGTACACGCGCAGAGACCAATGTCATTTCACATTTCATGAGTTTCTAAGTATAAGTTAATTGCACCTTGTCGCCAGGCTTTTCAGAGTTGTTTTTATTTGTAAAGAAGTTAGGACGTAAAAATAAAACCACTTGAATTTTTATAGACCTTTATCTCTCGTGGCTAAGCAGATTATATTCGGAGCCAGCAGTGGTAAGCACTATATTAAATCCGTCGAATTAAATAAAGTACGCGGCAAGATCATGAGGCATCAAGGCAGTAAATGGAGACAAAATCTTGGTCTGTCAAGGATTTGAACGCGGTGTTTGCACGCTATTACCAATGCAAATATCTCTAGGATTACGCCTCGTTTTTATTTGCTGAATGTGCAATATTGCAGCGGATCCGCAGTGCCATCTATACGCTCGATGTGTCGTCCGCCCACGTCCTCTTCAGCGGCGCCCTTTTGGAATTTCGGGATAATGTATTGTTATGCTCTACTTTATCTCTTTTATTAGATTGATTAGCAAATTCTTAATTTAATTAATTACTAAATTATTTTAATTTCTGCCTATATAAACAAAACCAAATTCAAATTAAATTTTATAATAAACTTTATTCTCAGGGCTAATTTTGTATTCGATGCAATACCTTTAATTCGTGGCTTCTAGTATCTCTAGTTGCTTACTCCTTCCAGGATAAGACAGGGAAATTAAACACATTCAATATCATATAAATGTATTCTATTATTTATTTATCCAATATCCTGTATAAATAAGATTTGAAAAACAATACTAAAATCTAAATTTGTTGCAACAATTTATTACTTAATAAATCAAGCTTTAATTCTGATGTCTCCTTGTTTTAACAAAAAAAAAATTATTTAAGTAAATTATTGTTTATTCATACTAAATTTAATAAAATTTACTTTTGTCCTTTTGAATTGATTACTTAAAGCTGGAATGACTAACTGAGTTATAGAACTGTTCAATACAAAAAAATGAGCATATATGGTGTGGATAAAAATAAGCTCTCTCCGTTTCAAAAAATGATTTGACTAACCTTTTTGTTTCTTAACTCCTTCTGTTCCCAGATTGCGTTGTCCTTGATTCTCCCACACGTACTCTTTTGATGTTGCGACAAAGGTCCCTCTCGTCCAAACTGCTTCAAAAACAAACAAAACCAGTACTCTCTCGAATTCTCCACTCAGTTTCCTCCTTGCTCGATATCTTGTGCAAATAGATACCAATCAGCTACTCGTTCTAGACAGAACAAAGGAATCTTCCTCGGACACAGGAAAATTTTACTTCTCAACCGGTCAACAATTTCGTTTCAACTTTATTCTGCTCGCAAAGGCCGATTTCACCACTTTACACTGACTTCTCACTTTTCAAAAACTGGACTGCCATCTCCCGATATTCATTACACAGTCTAACTTTCCTCTCTGAAATTCCGACTCCACATTCTCATCCCTTCCAGCGATCTTTCTCTACCAATCAAAAACAACCTCTCTAGCCAAAACATTCATACTTTCCTTTCCTAAGAAAACCAACTTAATTTGTGTCCAACTTTCCATTTTGTTAAAATTCTGAGACATCAAATTACTATCGTTTTTTCAAAAAACTAAACAAAAGGTCTTACATTCTAAACTCAATAAAATTTGTTTATCGTTTAAACCTTTTACGAATTATTTACAAAAATCCTATTGATGTTCACAAAACGAAATAACATGCACTTTCCAATATTTTCGAACCATTGTCTGTAAATCCTTTCAAAAAACCCATTAACGAAAACCACATTAACGATTTCACCTTCCCCGAAAAAGCACTGTTTATTAACTGTTTATTATACTCTATACAATTTTTGGTCATATACAGGGTGAAGAAAATCTACGATCTCGTGGTCCATGATATAAATTTATTTTCTGAATTTTTCCAAAAAACCATTCTACAACAGTATGTAATTACACACAATAATCGCATAATTTTTAAAACAGAAAAAAGTTTAAAAGTAATTTTTAATTTTTAGTAGAAAGTTATAATACTCATCTATGGTCTGCTATAGGACTCTACAAACCCATAATATTTTACGTTGAAGCGTGTTTTTGTCGAAAGGAAAACAGTTTATAAACATCCTAAGCAGCGACGATTTTGAACGCTCATATCTTTGTTTATATAAACATCGGCGCTTATTCGTGTCAATTCCCAATACGATATGAACCAAAACTTCAACCAAAACTCGAATAAAGAAATTCGTGTTTTTAACGTAGTCTTAGAAAAACCACTGGTAGAGACGTTTCGTGCTACAATTAACATTAGAATTCGTAATTTGCGAGAAATTAACAGGGTCTACACCGTGAAACAGTAAAGCATTGGAAGAGATGGAAAGACTGCGAAAACTGTAGTAGGTGTAAATAATGATTTTGATTTAAGAAATCTTCTTCTTCTTCTACGGCACTACTGCCCAAATTGAGACTTGGCCTCCTTTGTTTTAAGAAATTTATGGAGAAATTACAGAAAATGTACAATGTATGTATCAAATGTTGAAATAAATGCAAAAAATGTGTCTATCATGTACGTCCTTTTTTTAAACATGACGATATATTTTTATTGTTTGAAAAGTGTAAGACGAAAAAGTAAAAAATAAAAAAAATGAAAAAAAAATTAAGAAACGCTTTTCTTGAGGTACCAGTAACTCAAATTAAAAATATAAAAAAATCAACTAAAACGAAAAAAATTAAAAAAATTCAAACTCGAAGGATTATTCTAAAAAAACTTTGACGGGTTAAATAAATATACAAAAATCTCACACATTCGTTAAAAAATTGAAAAAATCTAACCCATTCGTTAAAGAAAAGAGTGAGCCACAACCAAAGAAAAGCGTTTTGTTTTTTTTTAATTTCATATTTTTTTATTTTAAGATTTCTTATAAGTTTTAGATATTTAATTATACTCTACAGAGGTTTAGCATAAACTCTATTCAGTCTAGTTCAAATAATATATTGTAGCACACATTATTATGTGAAGCAGGGAGCCGATTTGGGAGTGTTATTGTAAACAACTGTTTATTGTTTATTTGAATATACGGTTTATCTAATACTATTAGCTTAAATCAGTCTATTTGCTACATAAATGTATATACAAATCAACTAAATATATTACAATATTGGATATGGAGGATATTCATTTGGTGTTATTAGAACAGATATACCACACACTTGATAGATCAATATTTGCTGACCCGATATAATTGATGCTGTACATGTAGGTTTGTCGAATTTCTGATTATTAGTAGATACCGTACGCTAGTGGTAGACTGTTTAAATATGAATAAGATCCACCTTACATCCAAAGATTGAATAACATTCGCTCTTGCAGTGATTGTTGCAGTTTAACCATATTATATTAAATAAAATTGATGTCTTGCTAGGGTTGTGTATATATATGTGTGTGTGTAAGATCCTGGCATCAGACAAAATCCATTTGCCACAAAACATATAAATTCTTAATTATATTAAATGTTTTCATGTTGTCTATGTCTTTAAACTATAACGCTATTTTTGAATTACTGATAAAATTAATTTCTTGCTAGGGTTAAGGATTTTCTTTTCATGTGTCATGTCTTCTTCGCATATATATGTGTCATGAGCACCCAACAAAGAATTTCTCCTGCAGTGTGCATTGGCACACATGTGTGACGACTAGTCCATTGCCTTTTTGAGAATATAGAATACCCATAATGTAAAAAAACGTTTTATTATTAAAATAAAATGAAAACTAGATATGAACTTGAAAAGCAAAATGCAAAATACAACAGGTAAAAAATAATAACTGCGTTTCATTTCCTTTTACACTGCGCGTCGGAGAAAACGGGCCACCCAAAAAATAGGTCATTTTTGATGTCTTGAATTTTCTAAACCTTTGTCAGATTTAAGTGATTTTTTAATATTTAATAACTTTATTCTTTAACAATATCGCTGTAAAAATATTGTTACTAGACAGGTAAATTGTCATTGTATACCGGGTGTACCAAGTACCAATCAAACTGTGTTTTTTCTCAAAGTTCACCACACCTTGTAAAACCCAACTATGGCCTCAGGTGTTCCCAACATTCTGTTTTTTTATTCATTCGCTTATGTTGGATAATAAAAAGTTAGGTACTTTAACAACTAGCTAGAACTAATGTTCTTTATGAATACAGGGCGTTTCTAAATAAGTGCAACAAACTTTAAGGGGTAATTCGGCATGAAACAAATAATGACCGTTAGCTATATAAACATATGTCTGCAAATGCTTCATTTCCGAGATACGAGATGTTCCGAGATGTTTCCGAGAAACTGTCGATTTATTTATTGCTCTAAAACCGGTTGAAATATTCAAATATTTGGTATGTTTTAAGATAGATAGTTATTTGCGCATTTTTTGACATGCAATTAATAATTTTGTATTCTCCATTGGCGCGCATACGAGTCATATTACCCGTAGAAGAGAATACCATTTTATTATTTTGATCTTATTTTGTATTAGGATAAAAAGAATATTATTCTTCTATTAACGAAACATGCGTTTTACTGAGTCTGTGGTCCCAACGAACTACCCATTAAAAGGTAGCAACTCAACATCGAAGCTCATTGGTATGTAGGAAATCGGCGTAAAAGCGCGTCGCTTGACATCGAGACGTTAAGGAAGGAATTTTTTTTGCCTTCCCCAATAATTCAGTTAAGAGTAAACAGTAGCGATTAGTGTTGCCCAAATGCAAGACCAAGACGAGACTTAGACAGTCTTGGTCTTGGTCTTGCGCCAGTCCACCTGGTCTTGGTCTTGGTCTTGGTATTGCGCTCCCGGTCTTGGTCTTGCAGCAAGAGTCTTGCAATTCTCGCAGTTGCCCATTAGCCTATTGCATATCTTAGAACAACGTAACAAAGAGGTTCATTTTAAGCTTGAACATCATAGCCATAGTAAAGACTAGCCAAATTAATAAATATCGAAACAAATGACACCGGGTGGGGTCTGAACCCACGATCTAAGTGATCCCTGCCTATGTTCTAACTAACTAAAGTTAAAACTACCTCTTAAAACCCACAAAATTTCATTTGCATATCTCAACCGGTTTTAGAGCAATAAATAAGTCGTCAGTTTGTAAGAAAAATTTCAACCCCCCTATTTGGTAAACAAAGCATTTATAAAGTAAACGTTTACGAAGCAAACTGTCATTACTTTTTCGTGCAGAATTACCTATTAAAGTTTGCCATACTTCTTTAAAAACATTCTGTATTGATGAAAAAAATGGCTAGTTAAAAAAGTATAGTCCGTCCGCTATAACTTTTCCCATGCGGTACGATTCATTTTCAATCAAATTAAGTCAAAACAGAAAGTGAAACGTACGCCGATATGTGTAGTATATAGTAAACAATATTCAAAATGTATATACACATCGACGTTCGTTTCAATTTATGTTTTGACTTAATTTGATTGAAAATTAATCGTACCGCATGGGAAAAGTTATAGCGGACGGACTATACCTGACTTTTGTATTAGATATCCAATATAAATGAATGAATAAAAAAACATAATGCTAAAAAAATATGAGGCTATAGTTGGGCTTTCATTTCAGTATGCTATTGCATGCTAGAATAATAAGTTAGCATAATGCTACAATATTCCATAGAGTGAGAAAAAACACAGTTTTATTGGTACACCCGGTATACACTGATAATAATTGACCTGTCTAGCAACAATATCTATTATTACTGCGATATTTATAAAGAATAAGACAAAAAATAAAAAAAAAATCACTTAAATTGGACAACAGGTTTAGGAAATTTGAGACATTAAAAATGACCCGTTAATATTTCGGTATTATGTTTACACGATATCCGGCATTATCTCTATACTTTTGTCTGGTTATGATACTTACAAATAACAGCCGCTCTGTTCCGGCAAATTTTGTTTAGCCGAGTGACCTCATAACACAGGACACCAGTATACATTATTATAGTAAGACTATTTTGTATTGTTTCTGCTGACTGTGCTGCAGAAACAATACATAATAGCCTTACTATAATAATGTATACTGGTAAGATAAGATTTCTGGTTAGATTCCTAGAAAACTAATAATGAAAAAAATTATTTATGTAAATTTATAAAGTGCTAAGGTGACATATTTTTAAAAAGTTTGGATACGATATTCAATATTACTGTAGGCGTCGCAACGCAGGAATGTTGTGTTATATGAATATGATTAGAAGTCGACTATTCTCAAAACCAGGACAATTAATTTCAGAGCAAAGGAGTCGGCTACTGAGAAAGAATGTACTAAAATATTTTATTTATACATTATAATAATGACCTCTGATTACATGTCAAATGTGTCGAGTGTTCTTTTAATATTTTGATTCGCTATGTATATTTATGGTATTGTTCGTAAAGTCAAATTTTCAAAATTTTTGTTACAATTTTTTTTGTTTCTCATAGAGTATCTAAGCATATAGCCGAACTTTTATACTCCCTAAAACGACCCTCAGTTCTAACTGCAAGACGCAAGAGTCTCGCATACGTAGTCTTGTTCTTGCTCAAGTCTTGCGCGGTAAGTCTTGGTCTTGGTCTTGCTAAAATTAAGCGGTCTTTGTCTTGGTCTTGCGAAAACGCAAGAACAAGACCAAGACTGCAAGACCAAGACCGATTTTGGGCAACACTAGTAGCGATCAACAGGTAGCGACAAAATATAACTTCGGGAGATAGTATCATAAACTTTGGCAACAGTGGTAATCTTTGACATTATCTAAGATTAATATTTTGACAATATCATAGTCGCGCTAAATGGAAGTAATAGAAAACGATTTTATTATTAATAAATAGATATTTATAAAAATAAACCAAAATGGGTGAAAATTTTATGTTAAGATAGGTATTTAGAAAGGTATTTGCATGAAATATCTAATAATAAAACAATAATAAATAATCATTTTTTGTTGTGAAGCGAAACAAATTTCGATTTTCGCATAAGTTTGGCACGGTTTTTAATGAACTTTTTCTTGGAAAGTTTCACTTTATATTTCGTTTGATTTATTTTTCCATTTTGTTAAACTATTGATAATATTTTTAGAATAAAAAATCCTCCTAAAACTTTATATACTCGCATTAGAATTCGAAATATTTTTACGTAAAATATACTTACCTACCTACATATAACAAAAACTCACAATTAACAACAATCTATTCTTTCAAAGAGGCCAACAACTTATACAACAACAACAAATATATAATAAATTACCTATCAATAAACACTACTTTCCTATGAAACAACTAAAACGAATTCTTAAATTAACACACTACTGCACTGAACAGATATCAATAAAGATGACATAACAGATTAGAGAAAATCTGACGCAGATTTTGTCAAAATGACAGTGATAATTTCTCTATGTTGCCTAATTAGTAATAACATGTTCGATTTCTTGTTAGAAATAAAAAATTTTAGTAGTTCCAAGATTACATAAAATCTAGGCATGGAATAAAAAAGTTTATTTGAAGAAAGTTTTTTTTTAAGTTATACTTTTTTAGGCGCGATATGAGGGTGATTATTTATTATTATTCTGCGCGCATGAGCATCCCGATAGTATGGTATTAGTCATTATACGGGCTCTGATTGGGTGTTGAAATGATCTGTCAATAATAATTGTTTAATCTGGAGGTAAACAAATGTTGTATAATATATTAGTTTTATTGTTGTGAGGACAGAAACAAAAAAGTTTATATTGCAGTGACTTTTTAAATAGTTTTTAAAAGCAACAGGTACGTAATAATTGTAAATGTTTCAGTGTCCTAATAAAAAATTTCATAGATACCTACCTATTTGAACCTACCAAAATACATAGTATGCAATACTTTTATTTACATAATTTGATTACCATCAAAATTTCTATCAATATTCACCTAATATATTGTTTTCTTACTCTATGTTTTGTTGTATTTTTTCAATTCTAAATCATTTCAATTCAAAATCAAAATAATTTGATTTAATTCAGAATTGTCAAAAGTTTAATCCGTTTAGTTACTTGAACTTCGCACATGATGACGTATAGTCTCCGTGGATAAGCTTTCAAGGTGAATGAATTCCAACACCAACCGCTCTAATAAGCGGGTTCGAACCCCAATAGAAACTTTTATTTTTTTTTATACATTTTATAATTGTAAGTGTATTTATTATATAATTTTATTTTCAGAAAATACGTATATAGTTAAAAAAATTTCCGAAAATTATTGTTCAGAAATCATTTGTGGCATTTTTCAATGTGTTTGTGTGTGTTTTATTCTTTTATTATTTTAATTTTTGGCACTTTTTAATAAAACTGTTTGAGAAGTATTAAGTATAAATTAGTTTAACATTTAAATAAAATATAAATAAAAGTATATTAATTTCGTTTAAATCATATAATAGAAGTATAACTTCTTACGTGCGTACAAAGTACACACACATTCTTTTTTTTTCTTCTTAATGGCGGTACAGGCTCCTTTTTTCAATATTGTATTTAGTTATAGAGTAATTTCCACGTACTAACATATTTCTGAAATTGGGCTGTGTACCGCCATTCTTTATTATATTACGAATATGTGTGCCAAATATCTCGACAAAATATTCAAAATTAGAGCCGCAATCTTGGAACGCGTTTGTTGCTACCTGTTGATCGCTACTGCAGCCTCTTACTGTAGCCTTGATCCTTTAAAAGCGGTTTAAACTTTCGAAGTAATTTAACTACAACTGTAGTTAGCTTTGAACATGACAAACTTGATTATGCCAATGCCATATGCCAATTCATGTAAACTGAAAAGTGTGAAATTAGTCATTTTTAAATAAAAATTTAAAATTTATATAATTGTAGGTACTCATCAACGTAAATTTCTTTGTAATATTTCAATACTGATTTGGCTTTCATTTACAATCTGAAGCGGTGATCCAATCAGCTAAATAACGAACTGTTTGAATATAATTTCTAACTATACCACTAACGATGTACGGTGTTCCATACAGCTTCACACACGCACCGACACACACACACACACATACACACACCACCGATTATAATTAAGTGAAGAGCCTAGTAGTATATCCAGCAAAATATTCAATAATGCATAATGCTGTGATGCTTAGAGGTCAATCTAATGAACTACAGACAGCTTGTGTTTGACGATAATCTGGTCGCGTTTCCCTGCATAGGGCTCGTTGTTAAGCTTAAGCTCAGCAGTACGTTCCGAATATTTGATTAATTATTCCTGACATATCCTTTGGGCAAGCTAGTATCGTGTTTTACATCGATGCAGGCTTTCATTATGTTCAGGTGCTTATACCAGTTTCTGTTTGTAGAAAATGTATATACTGCCGACACACAAAGAACGTCGAATATAAAATTAGATACACAAAACTAAAGTATGGTTCAAGAGTTTGCAGCTGTTCTAGATTGTCAATAAACACTCGGCAGCAATGGCCCACTCTATTATATAATCATAAATCATAAGCATAAGAAATAAACAGTAAACTGCTCTAGTAATGAAAATATAAAACAAGTAATTTTTAACTTGAATTAAAAATAATCCTTAATAATTTGGTCTCAAAGAAGGATACTGGATAATGTTCGTCGGCTATAACTTTTCCCATGCGTCACAATTCATTTTTTAACAAATTAAGTCAAAACATAAAGTGAAACATACGCCGATGTGTGTAGTATATAGTATAGAGTATACAAATACAAAATGTATAAAAGGACTAACCGAGAAACTTAAAACAATAAGAAATAAATTCAACATTTCAACAACATTCAGAATAACAAACACATTGATATCTATTTTATCTTAAACTAAACCTAACAATGAAATATAAAAAAAGTAGCACACTATTTGCGGATTTTGCATACCTATATTATCGATATTATACAATCATAAGATTTGATTCCAGCAATAAAATTGCTGGTAAATAACTTTTCCTTGTATTTTGCTAATTAACCCAGAGTAAATCCCACATATGTCAAAACGCATGGTACAATGAACATAGAGGTCAGTGGAAAGATTCAAGTATAGTCCTAAAAGAAAAAGAGAGTAAAAAGAGAAAAATCAAAGAAACGGCTATAATTATGCTAATTAGTAATTAAGTCAATAGAAAGAAAATACCACAATTAGTAAGTCAATAATATATCGAGGATAGTATATCGTTTATATTTTAATATTATTTATATATCTATGTATATTAATATTATGTATAATTTAAAATAACACACATATATAATCAGAATTTTGTGTTAGTTTTGAGAGTAAACTAAATGTAAGACCAAATACTTACCATATGGGGATAGTATTATGACGTCTATTCTTGGTTTTTCCTCGTGATTTACTATGGAATCACTAACACGATAATTTTACTGTCACCATTTCATGTGGTTGTCTTTTTAAAGACGAACCACATGCTATGATTTTTGTGACGGATATTCTTAAGTTAAAGTTGATTTCATGTAATCGAATGAACTATCTTTCAATGAAGTCGTCCCAGGAACGCAACTAATAAATATTGGCAAATACCATTTTAAAGTTTTCTACTTTAAAATGTATAGAAAATATAATACATTTGTCTTAATTGCCGATATGAATGTGTCAGATTAAATTAAATTATTAGAAGAATTTTTTTACTAAGTAACAAAATTTGTTTAATTTATTAATATTTTGTATTTCGATAACGACCTCCGAAGTGAATGTCGAAACGTCATTGAAATCATTTTTCAATTTAAATTATGGTTTGTTTCCCAATTAGTATACAGTAAATTAGATGAGAAGAAGGTTAACGAGAGCAAGGGGCAAAGCAGATATTATCCCTGAAGTTAAGATCGAACAGATCTAGGAAGGGATCCGCGCAGCAAGACGGAATTTTCCAGGAAAATTCGTCCATAGAAAGAAAAGCATTGGAAAGAACTGTGTGAAAAGGTGGATGAGGACATCTGGGGTCAGTGATACAGGATCACTATAAACAATTTCTATGCGTACCCTCCGTATGAATTGCCTTAGGACAAAAATCTCCAGGTAACATGAAAGCTTTTCCGGTCCGGCAAATGGCTTGAAATATGGAGGAAAAATCGAGCTTAGCGTGCCCTACCATTTACCAAGTTAACACTACAACGGTCTTTAAATTAAAAATGGATCCGCCATTTTGTTAATTTACAAATGTTTAGCTACTGAGTTCCTAAAACACACGATTAATACCTGGTTGCACCAAGAGATCTTAACCTCCAGCTTAACTAAGCTCTACTTATAGATAGGGCCTCCTTGAGTTGCACCATAATTTAAGATTCTTACCTTATTATCAATTATATCTATTAATATATTGTGGTATTCTTATGGTAATATATTATAATTAGATTATATTAATTCTTATGATATTCTCGACTTAAGCTTAAGATCTGTTTGTGTAACCGCGCATTAGGGTGGTATTAAGTTGGACTCCTACAACCAAAGCCTTCATTTTAAAATTGTGAACATATACCGGGGGTTATTACTAGTACTGTAAGTTATTACCATCAAAATTAAGTATGGAAGTCTTCATGCACCTTAACAATTAATATTAACATAACAATAACCAGTGAGGATACAATTAGTGATAATATAACAGCATGGCAGAACAAAAATTCAGTAGAATAATCCATAGTAATCAATCTGAGGTTCACTACACCAATCAAATCAAGAGCTATGTAAATAAAAATCAAAATGTATATATTTATTTAAAGAATCAAAAATGTATGTTATTTCAAAATTAGTAAGCAGATATAAAGAATCTGTAAGTTGAATCTATAGTACTGTTTAGTTATGTAAAATTAAAGAGTGGCATATCTGTTAATAAAATCAGTTCTCTTGTTAAGTGCAGTATGATGCTGGAAGTATATAACACATTTCCAAAAACTTTTAGTGTACATTTCTTTTAGTGTCAAACCAATAATAACAGAGAATTTGAACCTCTTTAAAATTGTCCTTGTGGTTTAATGAAATAGCATGTTTTGCTAAGGCGCAATGATGTTTGATAAGTTAATATCACTACAGTGTGAAGTTAATCTTCCCTTAACCCATTTGCTGCCGATCACGTGCTAGCGAGTGATGTGGTTATTTCAACCAAGCGCCGTTTTCGCGCCTGCGAGTGATAAGGTTACTTCAGTCAGGTGCCGTTCAACAGAATGGCTCCTAGCCAAGTTCCATCCTCTTTGATCGACAGTTAATGGGTTAAGTGAACGTCCCGTGTCTTCTTCTTAACGTGCCCTATCAAGTCCCCTTAACGTTGTCGATTAACATGGTGAAACTGTCTCTGTCTCGAGCCATTTTAATAGTTGTTCTACTTTCTCTATTCTCGTCCACTCCCGGATATTCTTCAACCAAGAGGCCTGCTTTCTACCAATTCCTCTGCGTCCTTAGATTTTACCCATCATAATAAGTTGAAGAATATTATACCGGTCTCCCCTTACTACGTGTCCAAAATAGGCCATCTTTTTATATTTTATGTAATCAAGCAGCTCGCGGGTGAAATTTGCTCTCTTAAGGACTGCCACATTTATCAGCATAGCAGTCCATGGTATTTTCAGTATACGTCTGTACAGCCACATTTCAAAGGCCTCCAAACGATTAATGGTGGATATTTTTAATGTCCATGCTTCGACACCATACAAGAGGACTGACCAAATGTAACATTTAATCATGCGCTTTCGAAGTTGAAGTTGTAAGTTATCATTACAGAAGAATGACCTAATTTTTAAAAATGTCGTGCGGGCTATCTCGATTCTACATTTTATCTCTTTATCTTAATCTAGTTCTTCTGTAATATGGCAACCAAGATATTTAAAACTGGGTACTCTTTGAATTATATGGCCATCAACATATAACCGTGAATCTTGATGGGCCAAACGGCTAAATACCATGAATTTTAAATATTGAATGGGTTGCATATGTGAGTCCATATTAAATATAGTAATGAAACACAGACTTACTCACAATCATTTAATTATACTTTGACGACCGGTTTCGATCTCTACAATATACAGATCATCTTCAGGTCGGCGTTACAAGTAGTTAAATGCTACAATAAGAGAAAACTTGTGTTAGACCAGTGTCTGATTGAAGAGATGTTAATAGAAAGCCAAATTTAAAAAAATTTTTATAAAATTTTTTGACATAAAGGTTTGCAACTGTTGACATTTCAGAATATTGGTATATACAAAGTCAAACCTATGAGTAAAAATGCTCATAGTCATGTATGTGCAAATGGGTGCATACAGTTTGAATTTGTTGAAATTAAAATTTTTAACCATTAAAAAACAAAATAAACATAAACTGACTTAAATATGCTTCCAAATTCAAAGTAGTAATAATAAAAGAGATAGTAATATTGTTCTAATCTACTTACATGCCGTTACAAGGATTGCGTTGCAACTTAGTTGTTGTCATATTAGTACGTCCAAATTATGCTAATTGGTTTGTTGGGATAGTGATAGGGTAAACAGACATGTTACGTAGGTTAAACACAGTAAGATTTCGAATTTGGAATGGATCCTGAAGGAAGATGCGTATGTGAAACGGGTGATGTTTTGTTAGAATGGAGAAAGACAATGCTCCAGGAGTTGCGTATTAATTGTAGCAAAGTATGAAATGTTATTCTAGGCTCTTGTACAAATGTGATGGTCTTAGCTCGTAGATGTTATACGATGCGGGCAGAGGTCAAAGCATAGGAAATGACAAATAGGAAAATGTTGTCATAAATTAATCTAATTTAAGATATGTTGTTCTCAGTAAGTTAACTGAGGGATGTCATAAGTATAATAATATCACAATATTATGAAGTAGTAAGTGCCATACACTGTGAAACTATGAAGTGTATAGAAATTAAAGGAAAGCTAGTTAGTTAAATGAAAAAATATTAATATCAAAACATCGGTTAAGAAACTTTAAATTGAAAAATTGAAAAAGGTAAGAAATTGATAAAATTAAAGATTATTTTGTTTGAGCTATTGTATAATGGGATATGTACAAAGAAAAAGAAAGAAACGAAATATTAATGGAAGGGTGTAGGCACTTACTTGAGAATAGTTTTTAACTAAATAAATAAATTAACACATAACACATAGGGTTTAAAAGCACAAAGACATAACAATTATTGGTAAAAGGTTTTTTTAAGGGAGGTAGCACTACATTTCCCCAATTACTATTTAACTTAGTTTTTACTTCCTAAATTGAAGTCTAGTTTTTGTGTTTTCAAGAGGGAATATTGACAGTGTAGGCAGATGTAGGTTATCTGAAATGTCAAAACACTTCTTCTCAAATGTTGTACAGTAGTTGCCTATTTTAATTAAATCTCTTAGTAACATAAAGTATACAGCATTTTCAAATTTTACAAAAAAGATAGTTGTTAATTTATAGCATTAATAACAAAATCTAAACTATATGTGTAACCACTATTGTGAAAAAACTGTTGTAACAATAATAAAAATACATGATTAATTATTCTACATTAGTATTCAAGTAGAGAAGAATTAAAGTAGAGAAGAAGTGTTGAGTTTAAGTTTAAGTAGGCGGTGCATAATCTAACGTACAAGCATATCACCTGTTGCATAATTGTAGATGAGTAAGATAAATTGATTAGCCTAGTCTATTTAAATTTAGTAAATGAAAACAGATATAAAACTTGAAAGTTATAACGAAGAAAAAGAAAAGAAAGTTGGTTGGTAGTATTGTTAATATTGTAGTCGTGGCAATGCCACGTCAACGAGGTCAAAGGAAGCGGAATGTTTAATGACAGGTGTGTGGAGGGAGGTAGGGGGGGTGTTAATTTAAAAGAGAACCTAAAGTTTGTTTAAATCCTATTTGTATTTAAGTATTGGTGCCAACCAACTTCCTCATGCGCCATAAATGGTAAGTTATAAATTTAAAGTATTTAATAGATTAAAAGGTTTTGATAACTTGTACAAAATAATCATGCACTTCCATAGCGGAACCTATTAAATTTATAAAGCTATAATATAAAATGTGTAGTCTTAGTGAATTCAAAATAATTTAGGGTGACATTTTTAAATTGAGAAACACGTGTTTAATGTTTAAGAATATTGCACTGATCAAACTCCGTATTAAATGTTCAAACGGTCAGGCACCTATGGGATATTAACAGAATGAGCTCAAATGCCATACCAGCAAATTTTCTGACATTTTAAAAAAGTTGTAGGTTACCATTTTTATATCACCACGTGGAAAAGTGCAGATGGTAATTGATTGTCCAGTAATGAAGCTAAGATGGGAAAATTGGCTGTGTACTGAGCTACAAAATCATCAAATTCAACAGGAAACGAACAATGGAAAATGGATTTGAATAAAATTAAAATTAGCGGGATTTTGGAAATTAAGAGTGAGTAGTTGTTGTAACTTTTTAAAAATTGTAAGAGTGTGTATAAGATTGTGAGTTGGAACTATGGAGTAGTTTGAATGAAAAGGCGGGTACGATAACTGCTGTTGGTGTATGTATATTGAAAGATAGATTTGAAATAAAATTTTAGATTTTGCAGGTTTGAAGTTTTAATTAGATGTCAGGTTGTGTACTGTACTAAGAGTGGGTTATTTTATAGTAAAACTGAATAAGCTGGTATAAATTCAAGCTCTAATTGGGCATTCAATGTATGTCTAGTAGGGTCCTTTAAAGATTTTAAAATCTCAAAATGTTCCAGGTTATTCAGGACGTGGCCCTTTTTGCAGATGTGAAGAATTTTGAAATCAATGTCCGGATTGAAATTATGGTTGGAGTTACGGATATGTTGGGAAAAATGAGACTGTCCAGATGTTGGGCGCTGTATGTATCTAAGATGTTCCTTCAATCTGGTGTCGAACGATCTAAAGGTTCTTCCGACGTAATATGACGAGCAGGTATGGCATTTAAGCTCATAAACTCCACAACACTCAGATCTATCACGACTGTCCTTGTTATTCAAGAAAACCAAACCTAAATTTGAATTAGTTCTAAAAGAAATATTACAGTAATCTTTAAAAATATGAGCTAATTTGTAAGAGAATTGACCTGTAAATGTTAATGATCTATATGGTTTTGGCTCCTGTTCGACTGGAATAGGCTGTGTATATACTCGATGTTCTAAAATTCTATTTGTTTTTTTGTGTAAAATTTTATTTACTAAGTCCACAGTATAACCATTATTAACTGCTATTTGTTGGATAATTCTTAATTCTTTATTAAATGAAGTTGAAGTCAATGGGATAGAGACAAGCCTGTTGATGTAACTATAAAAAGCAGCCAGTTTATGTTGTATGGGGTGGTGTGAATCGGCAGGGATAACTGTACCTGTATGTGTTGGTTTTCTATAAATACCAAAGTCAATCGTTCCATTTCTGAGTGTCAATGTAAGATCTAAAAAGTTCAAACTCTTTGAGTCATTCTGAATCTCTAAAGTAAATTTAATAGTGTCATGTAAAGTATTGAGGAAATCTAAGAAATCGTGAAGAATGTCAATTGTGCCATTCCATATTATTAAAGTATCGTCAACATACCTAGCGTAAAATTTAATATAATCTGTAAATGGATTATTTTTCACTATTTTATTAGATTCCAAGTCATTTAGAAAAATATCAGCTAATATCGGTGAAAGAGGAGATCCCATAGCTAGTCCGTCCGGCTGCACATATGTGGTGTTGTTGAAATTAAAGAAATTCTGACTCAGACACAAATTCAAAAGCTCTGTATACTCAATAATTTGATTAGGATGGTAATTATTATTCCACAAGTCTAAAGCAACAATACTGATAACTTCTTGTGTTGGAATGTTAGTAAAGAGATTAGTTATGTCTAAGGAAATCAATAAATCTTCATTACTAAGATTAACTTCTGTAATTTTATTTGTCAAACTTAAGTTGTTAGAGACTACATAATCGAATTTATTGTTGTAAAAGGTTTTAAGGAATTTGTTTAAGTGAGAAGCTAATGCATGAGTGGGAGAATCAGTAAAGGATACCACTGGTCTGATTGGTATGTTTTCAAAGACATCAGTCTTGTGTATTTTCATGAGACCATAGAGTCTGGGAACGTTTGCTTTAGATGGTAAAAGTTTCTTTTTAGTAGTATTATCAAAAACTTCAGTGATTTTATTGATGGCTGTTCTAACTTTAGTAGTGAAAGTATTAATATTGACAGATTTTGTTAGAAATTGGTTATCTAGTATAAAATTAGTGACTTTTTGATGGTAGTCTTGGGTGTGTAAGACAACTACAGTGCTGCCTTTATCTGCTTTAGTGATTGTAAGGTTATTTTCACTAATTTTCTTATCAATTGATTTAATGGTGTCCTTAAATTCATTGAGAGGGTTTCTGTGATAGCCCTTTCTGTTGTTACAAATAGCCTCCTTTTCTTTTTTCAGTAATACTTTCAAACTGCTCCTAATTTCTTCTGTGTTTTCCAGTGGTATTGATTGTAAGATACTTTCACTCTCAACTCCGAGTAGTTCTAGATTTCTAATTTGTTGTTTTTTAGAAGATTGGGGGGGATTGAATTTGAAACCTTTTTGGAGTAGAGACAGTTCATTATTTGAAAATACTACGTTAGAGTAATTTATGAAAGGGGTATAGAATGTATGTTGCTCAGAGCCATCGAAAATGTTGTCTGGGTCAGAAGATATAGATGTATTAATACTATGAGTTTGATCAGGAAGATCACTAAGACTAGTATTGGTAGTAACGTTTAATAATCGTTCAGAAGTATACAAATCAGAATTTGTAAAATTAGAAGGTGTTACAATATAAGAGCCATTACTGTTACTATCCACCACAAGTTGGTCATTGTTAAGTTGTGAAAACACAGATTGATTTGACAAAATAATATTGTTATTTACTCTATGTGTTATAAATTTAAGTTTCTTGATCTTGTCATGAAGTTTCATATATTGTCTACTCCTATGAAAATTAATAGTCCCATGTAAATCACGCATACATTCATCAAACTCGAGCGCTGTCATTCTTCTATGTAAGCTGTTGTAGATTGTCTTCAGTTGCAAGTCAATGGTGTAGATATGTTGGTATAGTTTCCGAATCTCATCCCTAATGATGGATCTACCCAGAATTTTTACTTGTTTAGCCTTCGTTGCATTGAAGTTAAGTTCTCTTAGTCTACCTCTAGCATAACTAGGCAGCAGGTTGAGACGTAAACATTCGTTGTTATAAAAGATCTTAGATTTTTGTAACATTTTCTTGATGTTCAGCTCCTTGTAACGGTGTAGCAAAGTTGCTAGTCTTGCATTATTCAAATATTGAATGGGTTGCATATGTGAGTCCATATTAAATATAGTAATGAAACACAGACTTACTCACAATCATTTAATTATACTTTGACGACCGGTTTCGATCTCTACAATATACAGATCATCTTCAGGTCGGCGTTACAAGTAGTTAAATGCTACAATAAGAGAAAACTTGTGTTAGACCAGTGTCTGATTGAAGAGATGTTAATAGAAAGCCAAATTTAAAAAAATTTTTATAAAATTTTTTGACATAAAGGTTTGCAACTGTTGACATTTCAGAATATTGGTATATACAAAGTCAAACCTATGAGTAAAAATGCTCATAGTCATGTATGTGCAAATGGGTGCATACAGTTTGAATTTGTTGAAATTAAAATTTTTAACCATTAAAAAACAAAATAAACATAAACTGACTTAAATATGCTTCCAAATTCAAAGTAGTAATAATAAAAGAGATAGTAATATTGTTCTAATCTACTTACATGCCGTTACAAGGATTGCGTTGCAACTTAGTTGTTGTCATATTAGTACGTCCAAATTATGCTAATTGGTTTGTTGGGATAGTGATAGGGTAAACAGACATGTTACGTAGGTTAAACACAGTAAGATTTCGAATTTGGAATGGATCCTGAAGGAAGATGCGTATGTGAAACGGGTGATGTTTTGTTAGAATGGAGAAAGACAATGCTCCAGGAGTTGCGTATTAATTGTAGCAAAGTATGAAATGTTATTCTAGGCTCTTGTACAAATGTGATGGTCTTAGCTCGTAGATGTTATACGATGCGGGCAGAGGTCAAAGCATAGGAAATGACAAATAGGAAAATGTTGTCATAAATTAATCTAATTTAAGATATGTTGTTCTCAGTAAGTTAACTGAGGGATGTCATAAGTATAATAATATCACAATATTATGAAGTAGTAAGTGCCATACACTGTGAAACTATGAAGTGTATAGAAATTAAAGGAAAGCTAGTTAGTTAAATGAAAAAATATTAATATCAAAACATCGGTTAAGAAACTTTAAATTGAAAAATTGAAAAAGGTAAGAAATTGATAAAATTAAAGATTATTTTGTTTGAGCTATTGTATAATGGGATATGTACAAAGAAAAAGAAAGAAACGAAATATTAATGGAAGGGTGTAGGCACTTACTTGAGAATAGTTTTTAACTAAATAAATAAATTAACACATAACACATAGGGTTTAAAAGCACAAAGACATAACAATTATTGGTAAAAGGTTTTTTTAAGGGAGGTAGCACTACATTTCCCCAATTACTATTTAACTTAGTTTTTACTTCCTAAATTGAAGTCTAGTTTTTGTGTTTTCAAGAGGGAATATTGACAGTGTAGGCAGATGTAGGTTATCTGAAATGTCAAAACACTTCTTCTCAAATGTTGTACAGTAGTTGCCTATTTTAATTAAATCTCTTAGTAACATAAAGTATACAGCATTTTCAAATTTTACAAAAAAGATAGTTGTTAATTTATAGCATTAATAACAAAATCTAAACTATATGTGTAACCACTATTGTGAAAAAACTGTTGTAACAATAATAAAAATACATGATTAATTATTCTACATTAGTATTCAAGTAGAGAAGAATTAAAGTAGAGAAGAAGTGTTGAGTTTAAGTTTAAGTAGGCGGTGCATAATCTAACGTACAAGCATATCACCTGTTGCATAATTGTAGATGAGTAAGATAAATTGATTAGCCTAGTCTATTTAAATTTAGTAAATGAAAACAGATATAAAACTTGAAAGTTATAACGAAGAAAAAGAAAAGAAAGTTGGTTGGTAGTATTGTTAATATTGTAGTCGTGGCAATGCCACGTCAACGAGGTCAAAGGAAGCGGAATGTTTAATGACAGGTGTGTGGAGGGAGGTAGGGGGGGTGTTAATTTAAAAGAGAACCTAAAGTTTGTTTAAATCCTATTTGTATTTAAGTATTGGTGCCAACCAACTTCCTCATGCGCCATAAATGGTAAGTTATAAATTTAAAGTATTTAATAGATTAAAAGGTTTTGATAACTTGTACAAAATAATCATGCACTTCCATAGCGGAACCTATTAAATTTATAAAGCTATAATATAAAATGTGTAGTCTTAGTGAATTCAAAATAATTTAGGGTGACATTTTTAAATTGAGAAACACGTGTTTAATGTTTAAGAATATTGCACTGATCAAACTCCGTATTAAATGTTCAAACGGTCAGGCACCTATGGGATATTAATAACCTGGTCCTGAATAACCTGGAACATTTTGAGATTTTAAAATCTTTAAAGGACCCTACTAGACATACATTGAATGCCCAATTAGAGCTTGAATTTATACCAGCTTATTCAGTTTTACTATAAAATAACCCACTCTTAGTACAGTACACAACCTGACATCTAATTAAAACTTCAAACCTGCAAAATCTAAAATTTTATTTCAAATCTATCTTTCAATATACATACACCAACAGCAGTTATCGTACCCGACTTTTCATTCAAACTACTCCATAGTTCCAACTCACAATCTTATACACACTCTTACAATTTTTAAAAAGTTACAACAACTACTCACTCTTAATTTCCAAAATCCCGCTAATTTTAATTTTATTCAAATCCATTTTCCATTGTTCGTTTCCTGTTGAATTTGATGATTTTGTAGCTCAGTACACAGCCAATTTTCCCATCTTAGCTTCATTACTGGACAATCAATTACCATCTGCACTTTTCCACGTGGTGATATAAAAATGGTAACCTACAACTTTTTTAAAATGTCAGAAAATTTGCTGGTATGGCAGTTGAGCTCATTCTGTTAATATCCCATAGGTGCCTGACCGTTTGAACATTTAATACGGAGTTTGATCAGTGCAATATTCTTAAACATTAAACACGTGTTTCTCAATTTAAAAATGTCACCCTAAATTATTTTGAATTCACTAAGACTACACATTTTATATTATAGCTTTATAAATTTAATAGGTTCCGCTATGGAAGTGCATGATTATTTTGTACAAGTTATCAAAACCTTTTAATCTATTAAATACTTTAAATTTATAACTTACCATTTATGGCGCATGAGGAAGTTGGTTGGCACCAATACTTAAATACAAATAGGATTTAAACAAACTTTAGGTTCTCTTTTAAATTAACACCCCCCCTACCTCCCTCCACACACCTGTCATTAAACATTCCGCTTCCTTTGACCTCGTTGACGTGGCATTGCCACGACTACAATATTAACAATACTACCAACCAACTTTCTTTTCTTTTTCTTCGTTATAACTTTCAAGTTTTATATCTGTTTTCATTTACTAAATTTAAATAGACTAGGCTAATCAATTTATCTTACTCATCTACAATTATGCAACAGGTGATATGCTTGTACGTTAGATTATGCACCGCCTACTTAAACTTAAACTCAACACTTCTTCTCTACTTTAATTCTTCTCTACTTGAATACTAATGTAGAATAATTAATCATGTATTTTTATTATTGTTACAACAGTTTTTTCACAATAGTGGTTACACATATAGTTTAGATTTTGTTATTAATGCTATAAATTAACAACTATCTTTTTTGTAAAATTTGAAAATGCTGTATACTTTATGTTACTAAGAGATTTAATTAAAATAGGCAACTACTGTACAACATTTGAGAAGAAGTGTTTTGACATTTCAGATAACCTACATCTGCCTACACTGTCAATATTCCCTCTTGAAAACACAAAAACTAGACTTCAATTTAGGAAGTAAAAACTAAGTTAAATAGTAATTGGGGAAATGTAGTGCTACCTCCCTTAAAAAAACCTTTTACCAATAATTGTTATGTCTTTGTGCTTTTAAACCCTATGTGTTATGTGTTAATTTATTTATTTAGTTAAAAACTATTCTCAAGTAAGTGCCTACACCCTTCCATTAATATTTCGTTTCTTTCTTTTTCTTTGTACATATCCCATTATACAATAGCTCAAACAAAATAATCTTTAATTTTATCAATTTCTTACCTTTTTCAATTTTTCAATTTAAAGTTTCTTAACCGATGTTTTGATATTAATATTTTTTCATTTAACTAACTAGCTTTCCTTTAATTTCTATACACTTCATAGTTTCACAGTGTATGGCACTTACTACTTCATAATATTGTGATATTATTATACTTATGACATCCCTCAGTTAACTTACTGAGAACAACATATCTTAAATTAGATTAATTTATGACAACATTTTCCTATTTGTCATTTCCTATGCTTTGACCTCTGCCCGCATCGTATAACATCTACGAGCTAAGACCATCACATTTGTACAAGAGCCTAGAATAACATTTCATACTTTGCTACAATTAATACGCAACTCCTGGAGCATTGTCTTTCTCCATTCTAACAAAACATCACCCGTTTCACATACGCATCTTCCTTCAGGATCCATTCCAAATTCGAAATCTTACTGTGTTTAACCTACGTAACATGTCTGTTTACCCTATCACTATCCCAACAAACCAATTAGCATAATTTGGACGTACTAATATGACAACAACTAAGTTGCAACGCAATCCTTGTAACGGCATGTAAGTAGATTAGAACAATATTACTATCTCTTTTATTATTACTACTTTGAATTTGGAAGCATATTTAAGTCAGTTTATGTTTATTTTGTTTTTTAATGGTTAAAAATTTTAATTTCAACAAATTCAAACTGTATGCACCCATTTGCACATACATGACTATGAGCATTTTTACTCATAGGTTTGACTTTGTATATACCAATATTCTGAAATGTCAACAGTTGCAAACCTTTATGTCAAAAAATTTTATAAAAATTTTTTTAAATTTGGCTTTCTATTAACATCTCTTCAATCAGACACTGGTCTAACACAAGTTTTCTCTTATTGTAGCATTTAACTACTTGTAACGCCGACCTGAAGATGATCTGTATATTGTAGAGATCGAAACCGGTCGTCAAAGTATAATTAAATGATTGTGAGTAAGTCTGTGTTTCATTACTATATTTAATATGGACTCACATATGCAACCCATTCAATATTTGAATAATGCAAGACTAGCAACTTTGCTACACCGTTACAAGGAGCTGAACATCAAGAAAATGTTACAAAAATCTAAGATCTTTTATAACAACGAATGTTTACGTCTCAACCTGCTGCCTAGTTATGCTAGAGGTAGACTAAGAGAACTTAACTTCAATGCAACGAAGGCTAAACAAGTAAAAATTCTGGGTAGATCCATCATTAGGGATGAGATTCGGAAACTATACCAACATATCTACACCATTGACTTGCAACTGAAGACAATCTACAACAGCTTACATAGAAGAATGACAGCGCTCGAGTTTGATGAATGTATGCGTGATTTACATGGGACTATTAATTTTCATAGGAGTAGACAATATAGGAAACTTCATGACAAGATCAAGAAACTTAAATTTATAACACATAGAGTAAATAACAATATTATTTTGTCAAATCAATCTGTGTTTTCACAACTTAACAATGACCAACTTGTGGTGGATAGTAACAGTAATGGCTCTTATATTGTAACACCTTCTAATTTTACAAATTCTGATTTGTATACTTCTGAACGATTATTAAACGTTACTACCAATACTAGTCTTAGTGATCTTCCTGATCAAACTCATAGTATTAATACATCTATATCTTCTGACCCAGACAACATTTTCGATGGCTCTGAGCAACATACATTCTATACCCCTTTCATAAATTACTCTAACGTAGTATTTTCAAATAATGAACTGTCTCTACTCCAAAAAGGTTTCAAATTCAATCCCCCCCAATCTTCTAAAAAACAACAAATTAGAAATCTAGAACTACTCGGAGTTGAGAGTGAAAGTATCTTACAATCAATACCACTGGAAAACACAGAAGAAATTAGGAGCAGTTTGAAAGTATTACTGAAAAAAGAAAAGGAGGCTATTTGTAACAACAGAAAGGGCTATCACAGAAACCCTCTCAATGAATTTAAGGACACCATTAAATCAATTGATAAGAAAATTAGTGAAAATAACCTTACAATCACTAAAGCAGATAAAGGCAGCACTGTAGTTGTCTTACACACCCAAGACTACCATCAAAAAGTCACTAATTTTATACTAGATAACCAATTTCTAACAAAATCTGTCAATATTAATACTTTCACTACTAAAGTTAGAACAGCCATCAATAAAATCACTGAAGTTTTTGATAATACTACTAAAAAGAAACTTTTACCATCTAAAGCAAACGTTCCCAGACTCTATGGTCTCATGAAAATACACAAGACTGATGTCTTTGAAAACATACCAATCAGACCAGTGGTATCCTTTACTGATTCTCCCACTCATGCATTAGCTTCTCACTTAAACAAATTCCTTAAAACCTTTTACAACAATAAATTCGATTATGTAGTCTCTAACAACTTAAGTTTGACAAATAAAATTACAGAAGTTAATCTTAGTAATGAAGATTTATTGATTTCCTTAGACATAACTAATCTCTTTACTAACATTCCAACACAAGAAGTTATCAGTATTGTTGCTTTAGACTTGTGGAATAATAATTACCATCCTAATCAAATTATTGAGTATACAGAGCTTTTGAATTTGTGTCTGAGTCAGAATTTCTTTAATTTCAACAACACCACATATGTGCAGCCGGACGGACTAGCTATGGGATCTCCTCTTTCACCGATATTAGCTGATATTTTTCTAAATGACTTGGAATCTAATAAAATAGTGAAAAATAATCCATTTACAGATTATATTAAATTTTACGCTAGGTATGTTGACGATACTTTAATAATATGGAATGGCACAATTGACATTCTTCACGATTTCTTAGATTTCCTCAATACTTTACATGACACTATTAAATTTACTTTAGAGATTCAGAATGACTCAAAGAGTTTGAACTTTTTAGATCTTACATTGACACTCAGAAATGGAACGATTGACTTTGGTATTTATAGAAAACCAACACATACAGGTACAGTTATCCCTGCCGATTCACACCACCCCATACAACATAAACTGGCTGCTTTTTATAGTTACATCAACAGGCTTGTCTCTATCCCATTGACTTCAACTTCATTTAATAAAGAATTAAGAATTATCCAACAAATAGCAGTTAATAATGGTTATACTGTGGACTTAGTAAATAAAATTTTACACAAAAAAACAAATAGAATTTTAGAACATCGAGTATATACACAGCCTATTCCAGTCGAACAGGAGCCAAAACCATATAGATCATTAACATTTACAGGTCAATTCTCTTACAAATTAGCTCATATTTTTAAAGATTACTGTAATATTTCTTTTAGAACTAATTCAAATTTAGGTTTGGTTTTCTTGAATAACAAGGACAGTCGTGATAGATCTGAGTGTTGTGGAGTTTATGAGCTTAAATGCCATACCTGCTCGTCATATTACGTCGGAAGAACCTTTAGATCGTTCGACACCAGATTGAAGGAACATCTTAGATACATACAGCGCCCAACATCTGGACAGTCTCATTTTTCCCAACATATCCGTAACTCCAACCATAATTTCAATCCGGACATTGATTTCAAAATTCTTCACATCTGCAAAAAGGGCCACGTCCTGAATAACCTGGAACATTTTGAGATTTTAAAATCTTTAAAGGACCCTACTAGACATACATTGAATGCCCAATTAGAGCTTGAATTTATACCAGCTTATTCAGTTTTACTATAAAATAACCCACTCTTAGTACAGTACACAACCTGACATCTAATTAAAACTTCAAACCTGCAAAATCTAAAATTTTATTTCAAATCTATCTTTCAATATACATACACCAACAGCAGTTATCGTACCCGCCTTTTCATTCAAACTACTCCATAGTTCCAACTCACAATCTTATACACACTCTTACAATTTTTAAAAAGTTACAACAACTACTCACTCTTAATTTCCAAAATCCCGCTAATTTTAATTTTATTCAAATCCATTTTCCATTGTTCGTTTCCTGTTGAATTTGATGATTTTGTAGCTCAGTACACAGCCAATTTTCCCATCTTAGCTTCATTACTGGACAATCAATTACCATCTGCACTTTTCCACGTGGTGATATAAAAATGGTAACCTACAACTTTTTTAAAATGTCAGAAAATTTGCTGGTATGGCATTTGAGCTCATTCTGTTAATATCCCATAGGTGCCTGACCGTTTGAACATTTAATACGGAGTTTGATCAGTGCAATATTCTTAAACATTAAACACGTGTTTCTCAATTTAAAAATGTCACCCTAAATTATTTTGAATTCACTAAGACTACACATTTTATATTATAGCTTTATAAATTTAATAGGTTCCGCTATGGAAGTGCATGATTATTTTGTACAAGTTATCAAAACCTTTTAATCTATTAAATACTTTAAATTTATAACTTACCATTTATGGCGCATGAGGAAGTTGGTTGGCACCAATACTTAAATACAAATAGGATTTAAACAAACTTTAGGTTCTCTTTTAAATTAACACCCCCCCTACCTCCCTCCACACACCTGTCATTAAACATTCCGCTTCCTTTGACCTCGTTGACGTGGCATTGCCACGACTACAATATTAACAATACTACCAACCAACTTTCTTTTCTTTTTCTTCGTTATAACTTTCAAGTTTTATATCTGTTTTCATTTACTAAATTTAAATAGACTAGGCTAATCAATTTATCTTACTCATCTACAATTATGCAACAGGTGATATGCTTGTACGTTAGATTATGCACCGCCTACTTAAACTTAAACTCAACACTTCTTCTCTACTTTAATTCTTCTCTACTTGAATACTAATGTAGAATAATTAATCATGTATTTTTATTATTGTTACAACAGTTTTTTCACAATAGTGGTTACACATATAGTTTAGATTTTGTTATTAATGCTATAAATTAACAACTATCTTTTTTGTAAAATTTGAAAATGCTGTATACTTTATGTTACTAAGAGATTTAATTAAAATAGGCAACTACTGTACAACATTTGAGAAGAAGTGTTTTGACATTTCAGATAACCTACATCTGCCTACACTGTCAATATTCCCTCTTGAAAACACAAAAACTAGACTTCAATTTAGGAAGTAAAAACTAAGTTAAATAGTAATTGGGGAAATGTAGTGCTACCTCCCTTAAAAAAACCTTTTACCAATAATTGTTATGTCTTTGTGCTTTTAAACCCTATGTGTTATGTGTTAATTTATTTATTTAGTTAAAAACTATTCTCAAGTAAGTGCCTACACCCTTCCATTAATATTTCGTTTCTTTCTTTTTCTTTGTACATATCCCATTATACAATAGCTCAAACAAAATAATCTTTAATTTTATCAATTTCTTACCTTTTTCAATTTTTCAATTTAAAGTTTCTTAACCGATGTTTTGATATTAATATTTTTTCATTTAACTAACTAGCTTTCCTTTAATTTCTATACACTTCATAGTTTCACAGTGTATGGCACTTACTACTTCATAATATTGTGATATTATTATACTTATGACATCCCTCAGTTAACTTACTGAGAACAACATATCTTAAATTAGATTAATTTATGACAACATTTTCCTATTTGTCATTTCCTATGCTTTGACCTCTGCCCGCATCGTATAACATCTACGAGCTAAGACCATCACATTTGTACAAGAGCCTAGAATAACATTTCATACTTTGCTACAATTAATACGCAACTCCTGGAGCATTGTCTTTCTCCATTCTAACAAAACATCACCCGTTTCACATACGCATCTTCCTTCAGGATCCATTCCAAATTCGAAATCTTACTGTGTTTAACCTACGTAACATGTCTGTTTACCCTATCACTATCCCAACAAACCAATTAGCATAATTTGGACGTACTAATATGACAACAACTAAGTTGCAACGCAATCCTTGTAACGGCATGTAAGTAGATTAGAACAATATTACTATCTCTTTTATTATTACTACTTTGAATTTGGAAGCATATTTAAGTCAGTTTATGTTTATTTTGTTTTTTAATGGTTAAAAATTTTAATTTCAACAAATTCAAACTGTATGCACCCATTTGCACATACATGACTATGAGCATTTTTACTCATAGGTTTGACTTTGTATATACCAATATTCTGAAATGTCAACAGTTGCAAACCTTTATGTCAAAAAATTTTATAAAAATTTTTTTAAATTTGGCTTTCTATTAACATCTCTTCAATCAGACACTGGTCTAACACAAGTTTTCTCTTATTGTAGCATTTAACTACTTGTAACGCCGACCTGAAGATGATCTGTATATTGTAGAGATCGAAACCGGTCGTCAAAGTATAATTAAATGATTGTGAGTAAGTCTGTGTTTCATTACTATATTTACCATGAATTTTGTTTTTGAACAGTTTATGTTTAGGCCAAACTATCTTCCCACTGTGTCAATGGCATTTAAAAGATGTTGTAATCCATTCATATCATCACTTAAAATAACTGTATCATCTGCATATCTGATTGTATTTATCAGAATTCCATTAACTTTCACACCCCATTCCAAATTATGCAGCGCTTTCTTAAATATTCTATCTGAATATAAATTGAATAACAGTGGGGACAGTATACCACCCTGTCTGACAGCTCTTTGTATTTTGCATATTTCTGTTGATTTTCCATTTATGCAAGCTGTCGCTGTTTGACGCCAGTATAATTTTTCTATGATTCGTACATCTTGACTATCAACTCCTTTATCCTTTCGTTTCGTTCGACTTTCCTTTGATCTCGGCATTTCTGCAATAATAGATTTAGTGCAAAGAATGCGTCCCGGGTTCCCAGTCCATTTATGAAGCCAAATTGTGTTTCGTCCTTGTCTTCTTCACATTTATCTCTGATTCTACTGTGGATGATACGTAGAAAGATTTTCAAAGTGTGGCTTATAAGGCTTGGCTTATCATTCTATAATCGCTACAGTTTTTCTGACATTGTTTTTTTGGTAGGGTTATGAATTCGAACTTTAACCAATCTTCAGGGATATCACCAGTCGAATAAACATCATTGAAAAGTTTGACTAGTATTCCAATGCTTTCCTCATTTAAGAGCTTTAACATTTCTGTAGGTATGTTGTCAGAACCAACGGCTTTCTTGTTTTTTGCCAATTTTGTAGCATGTAGTATTTCTGATTTTAGTATTTCTGGTCCTTCACCTTCATCTAAAGTCCCCAGTTCTTCGAGTCTATCATCATTATACAGTTCATTTATGTAATTATACCAGGTAGTTCGAATTTCGTGTTCGTCTATTATCATTTTTTCCGACGCATCGGTTATAGTATGCGGAGTTTTCTTATGATAAAGGCCAGCTACTTCTCTAACTTTTTTAAACATATTAAACGTATCATGTTTTTCATTCAACTTTTCTAATTCCTTGCATTTATCCTCCATCCATTTTTCTTTAGCTACCTTTATTTTTTGTTTAATTAGTTTCTGTTTTTCTTTGTATTCTGTCTTGTTATCTTTCAGTTTTCTTCTCTGCTCCATCAATTCCAGGAGTTCATAAGTCATCCATTGTTGTTTTTTGTGCCTCTGCATCGTTACATATTTTTCCATTACTTTCCAGGTAAGATCTTTAAACGTGTTCCATATTTCTGTATTGTTTTCATTTGTTGAACTCTTTAGCTGATTATTCAGGTTATTTTCTGTTAGCGTTTTGTTGGATGCCGAGATATCAGCAATTTTGGTGTTTTGGGGCTTTCTTTGACTTTTTTAGCTTCACTTGGATATCAGCTATTAGAGGGTTATGCGTCATGTGTACCATTGTTAAACAAAACTTAACTAATATATTTTTAAACAATTTATTAAGTTTGCTTGCAACTTGGGAAAGTATGGTAAGGATGAGAAATGAGATATTGACTAAGTCGAAGGAGACCCTCGTGTTGCAGTTTTCAGCACTATATTATCAACAGTATTATTTGAATTGATGGCAATTGAACACCATTGGATAAATTGTTAATTATTATGCACAGTGCGTCCCTTTTGAGCTCGAACATAGTTCAGTGTCATAAATAAGTGTGTATAATGCCTTCTAGGTCCAAATTAATTAAAACTCTGTTGTTCAGCTAACATTATATTTATTTAAATGGAATAACCGGTGATTCAACCATAAGTGTTTACAATAACATCACATTAACCTATGCCAATACATTTGTACTACTCAAGTATCTAATAATTAACTCTAATACTAAATTCACCTACACTGCATTTATACCCCATATAATATTAATACATCACGTTTCTAATTCAGGGTCAAATGTCAGTGTCTTCGTATCGGGCTAATACCCTATATTATATTGTGATAAAATTGTTCAAAACTTAAAACATATCTTATATAGATTTTCCCAACTATACCACATCAGTACACACAAGTAGCAGCAAACAAGGAAGAAAATAACTGTTTATGGTTCACAAGATAGAAAATTCGATATTCATAATAAAACTTGGTATATCTATTGCTTAAAGGCAAAAAGGGAAAACCGAAATATGCATTTCCTAATGAGATCTCTCAAATTCTGCCTACGTGCCAATTACATTTTTCCAAAACCCCAAAATGTACGTACCCGCGGATAAACGCTCGATTCGAAACCTCGACCTTCTCCCGAACTCCTGAAATTTCGAATTTTCCTTTAGAGAAAAGCGGCTAATTAGCACTCCTCTGCGATTCCCACTTAATGCAAGTATTATTCATGGAAATTGAATCAATTTCGAGTCGGTGAATAAGACTTTTTGCATCCAGCATCCTTCGAATGCTCTCGAGTGCAACTTGTAAAACGGGAAAATTAACTCTCGTTAAATTATCGAACTGACGTGATATATTGTCTTTTTCCTCATATCCTTTTATTAAAACAGGATATTGATCAGACTTTAGTATAATTTACAAATTAAATAAGAATTTAATAACAGATAGCTTCGTTGTAAAACTACACTCACCGGCACGAAAAACGGGCACCCCAAAAAATGGGTAATTTTTGATAGCTCGTATCTCCTAAACCTGTTGTCCAATTTAAGTAGTTTTTTTTAATATTTTATAGCCTTACTCTGTAACAATACCGCTATAATAATATTGTTGTTAGACAGGTAAATTTTCATTGTATACCGGGTGTACCAATCAAACTAGGGTTTTTTCCTCAATTTTTACAACACCCTTTGGAATATTTTAGCCTTTATAAAATATTGAAATTAAAACCCAACTATAGCCCCAGGTTTTATTAACATCCTTTTTTTTTATTTATTCGCTTGTGTTGGATAATAAAAAAGTTAGGGACTTTAACAACTCCATGTTCTTTATCAATACAGAGTGTTTCTAAATTAGAGCGACAATCTTTAAGGAGTAATTCTGCATGAAAAAATAATGGCTGTTTGCTTGATAAACCTATGTCCGCAAATGCCTCGTTTTCGAGATACGGGATGTTGAATTTTTTCTTACAAACTAACGATTTATTTATTGCTCTAAAACCGGTTGAGATATGCAAATGAAATTTGGTAGGTTTTAAGAGTACTTATTGCGTATTTTTAACATACAATTAGGAATTTTATATTCACCATTCGTGTGCATGCGGGTAATGTGATCGGGTAATATGGCCCGTATGCACGCTAATGGTGAATATAAATTCTTAATTGTATGTCAAAAAATGCGGAATAACTACCTCTTAAACCTACCAAATATCATTTGCATATCTCAACCAGTTTTAGAGCAATAAATAAACGCTGTGTCTAGGTACACGCTAGCGTGTACGCAAATAAAAAGTTAGGTACACGCGAAACGTCATCAACTCAGTAACGTCACTATTTAGCGTGCACTGTTACTGGTTTTTTGCATACACGCTAACTTGAATTGCGTGTATGCTGTCTTCTTCTTCTTGACTGGCTTTACAACTCGGGGTGAGTCCTCGCCGCATCCACTATGGCCCTCCATCGTCTGCGATCTTACGCTTCGATTTGCCATTGTTGTACCCCAATCCTAGATAGATCGGTTTCAACATCCTCGTTCCATCTTTTTCTGGGACGGCCCACTGATCTTCTACCGTCTGGTCTCTCGAAGAACACTGTCTTTAGCACTATGTCTTCCTTTGATCTTACTACATGACCTGCCCATCTTATCCGATTAGCTTTTATATGTCTGACGATGTTTTCCGTACCATATAGAGTCACCAATTCAGCATTGCGGCGCCTTCTCCACTCTCCTGTCAATTCATGTATTTGAGGACCAAATATCATTCTGAGGACTTTCCTGTCAAATATCAGCAATTTATTTATTTCTCGCTGATGTAGAGTCCATGTTTCACTCCCATATGTAACAACTGGGCGAATAATTGACATGTACAGTCTTAATTTAGATTGTCTTTTCAGCAGCTTAGATCTTAATAACGATGATAGGGAGTATAATGCTCTATTTCCCGCAGCTATTCTTGCTAAGACCCCTTTTTCTATGTGATTGTCCTCTGTGATTACTGCTCCCAGATATTTAAACTCTTTTACTACTTCAAAGTTGTGGTCATTAATAGTTACGTTCTGCCTAACTCTTGGTCTTGGATTTTTGGTCACCAGCATATATTTCGTCTTCTCTTCATTTATTCGAAGGCCCAGCTTACCTGTTTCCTCCTCGAGCTGTGAAAATACCTCTCTTACGTCTCTTATAGAATGAGCGACTGCATCTAGATCATCGGCAAAGGCCAACAATAGTTTTGATCCTCGATTTGCGAAACCCCCTGTTAGTTCAGACGATATTTTACTTATTGCGTATTCTAAAGCCAAATTGAATAGCAATGGTGATAAAGGGTCTCCTTGTCTAAGCCCTGATGTTATACTAAATGGCATCGATGTTCTGTTTCCTATCTTTACCTGTGCATATGCGTCTGCCACGCACATTTGAGTGTATGCTGTGGTAAGTAGGTATTATACCGCGAGTGCCAGAGAGTCAGAGTGTTAGAATTTGTCTAATCGCGTTGTGTTTATATTTTAATATTGATTAGTAAAGAGATTTCTTATTTTTTATTTGTTTAGTGTTTGTTTTTAAATTAACTATAGAGTGTAGACAATTATTTAGTTCTTTTAATGAGTTAAACAACATATTAAAACAGTATGAAAAATATAAAAGACTGCAAATTATTAATATATATATTTTTTTAGTTATAAGCGAAACAGTATTAGCATCGAAAATTAAAATAAAAGGAAGACCTTCCTTTCACAATAATAATAATAAGCTTACGTATAAAAATTATTTTAACAATATTTTGTACCTGTCTTGTCAACTAAATACATATTTATTTTGTTAACCTTCATATATGTTTTTATATATACTTTGATTTATTACAATTAAGTTCGAAACATCTGAATAGTTCTGCTTCCCTTCCCTTAATAACAAATATTTTTCTATCAAACAAACACTAAACATTAAAATAGCGTGTACTAAATATACAGTCACTGCGCATGCTAAATAATGACGTCACTGGCTTGATGAAGTTTAACTCGAGTGTACCTAATTATTTTATTTGCGTACACGTTAACGTATACCTAGACAGAGCCATAAATAAATCGTCAGTTTGTAAGACAAAATTCAACATCCCGTATCTCGGAAAAGAAGCATTTGCGGACATAGGTTTATAAAGCAAACGGTATTATTTTTTCATGTAGAATTGCCGCTTAAAGTTTGTCGCACTTATTTAGAAAGCCCTGTATTGATAAAGAATATTGCTAGTTGTTACAGTTCTTAACTTTTTTATTATCCAACGTGAGCGAATGAATAAAAAAACAGAATGTTAAGAAAACCTGGGGTATAGTTGGGATTTAATTTTAATATTTTATAAAGGCTAGAATATTCCACAGGGTGTTGTGGAAATTGAGAAAAAAACCCAGTTTGATTGGTACACCCGGTATACAATGAAATTTTACCTGTTTAGCAACAATATCCTTACAGCGATATTGTTACCGAATAAGGCTATAACATATTAAAAGAATTACTTAAATCGGACAACAGATTTAGGACATACGAGACGTCAAAATGACCCATTTTTTAGGGTGCCCGTTTTTCGTGCCGATAAGTGTATGTACCTAATAATATTATTCTCTTTTAGGAGCTAGTTGACAATGAAATAAATGGAAATATCCTTATTGGAAAAAAGAATAGTCTAGGAAAATTCTCTTTTCTCGTGACGCTGACTCTACCAGCAGAATATAGTTGTTTTTAGTAGTATGGACTCTATAGCAAGTTCGATTCTTTGGTCTATCAGCAAAAACTGAAACAGTTGAAACTTTGAGAATAAAAAACTTGTTATATTTATCTAGCGTATGGACTTTCACAGGAGTCCGGTTCTGGCATTGTTTAGAACAGTAGCATCGAAGTTACACTCGTAATAAATTGGCTATTTTTAGCGAAAACAAAGTCATTTAATTAAAGTGATTAACACCAGTGTTTAAGTGAACAAACAGGCTTCTGATTACCTAAGTAAGTTCTGAATATTAATCGACTATTTAATTAATTTCCGTATATTGTCCATTTTTACGATAAGGATATACCATTTATTTACATCTATATTTTATTTAATTCGAGAACAAAAACAAGTCCTGATAAGAACTGTCGCTGACAGGGCAAACGCCAAAATACAGAGGCGGCTCCAGAATTATTCGAAATAAAGAAAAGTGAGAAAGAAGCAAGGTAAGCTAGCTCTCGTACGGGTTGGGGCTGGATTGAGCAGGTCTTTAACACGAACTGTACGGGAGACGCGGAACTTGTGGAAACTCTCACTAAGAAGAAATGGAGGAATTTATAAAGGAACTGCGGGAAAAACTAGATAGAATGGAAGATAGAGGAATGAGAATAGAAGAAAAATTAGATGGGATCCAAAGTGAGCTGGAACAACTAAAAAATACGAATCAGGAACTTAAAAATGAAAATGAACTTCTTAAACAAGAGCTGCATCAACATAAAAATAGAATAGAACAAATAGAAAGGGATATGAAGAGAAAAAACCTGATAATACACGGCATTGAAGAAACAAGCGATGAGGACACACAAATACTGGTAAACAAAGTACAAGACATCATCAACAAAATGGAAATACCTTGCAAAGCCAACCAAGAGGTCACAGAAATTAGAAGAATAGGAGACAAAACTAGAAATCCTGAAAGACCAGTCCTGGTAGAGCTAAGAAGTGGGAATACAAGAACGGAAATTCTTAAAGCTTCATGGAAATTAAAAGGCTCGAAATGGTTTGTTAACGAAGACTATCCAAAAACCGTAATCGAACAACGTAAAACACTTATAAAACACATGAAAGAGGCAAGGATGAAAGGGTACAACGCAAAGATAAAATATAATAAGTTAATAATTAACGGAGAAGAGTACGATATAGACCAGGTCAAAAGATGGAACAGCGATTCCGAAGATTTGAGAGATGATAATATGACCGAAACTACAAAGAATAAAACTGGAACGAGAACAGTGAGTGAAAGATCACCAAACGGAGACACAGAACTAGATCCAAGAGAAAAAATAAAGAAAGTAAACGAAAATCAAACATTAAAAAACTAGAATTGGAACGGAAACACATTATGACGACAATGGCACGAAAAATGGACAAGGCAATGATACAAAAGGATATGAGAACAAGCAAGATTAGCAAAAAGAAAGAAAGAAAGGGTAATACAAAAAAGAAAAAAAGAGAGGGAGGTGTTATAAGAATAGCGTCATGGAATATAAGAACATTACTTAGAGCAGGAAAACTGGAAGAAATTACATCAGTTCTGATACAGTATAAGGTGGAAATAGCAGCACTGCAGGAAATTAGATGGAAAGGGAAAGGACAAATAGATCAACAGAATAGTACCTTCATATACTCAGGGGAAGAAAAGCAAGGACAACATGGGGTAGGATTCATAGTAATTGGAAATATGAGAGACAAAATAATGGAAGTCAGACTAATAAACAAAAGAATAGCTTACCTAAGGATTGAAGCTAAACAGGCAAACATATCCCTACTAAATGTTTATGCACCGACAGAAAATGCGAAAGAGGAGGAAAAAGATCATTTCTACGACACTATGGAAGAAGAGCTAGAAAAAATACCAAAAGAAGATGTGATATTAATATTGGGCGATTTTAATGCACAAATAGGAAAGGAGGATTATATACAGCAAATAGCAGGCAAACATACAATACATGAGAAAACGAATGACAACGGGCACAGAATATGCAATATGGCGACAGGAAATAATATGTCTATCAGCAGTACAATGTTCAAGCATCAAAGAAAACACAAAGTCACATGGGTTTCTCCAGACCAAAAAACAGAGTCACAAATAGACCACATATTAATATCGAAAAGAAGACAATCAAGTATAATGGATGTGAGAAGCTACAGAGGTGCATGCGGAGACTCAGACCATTTCCTGGTGGTAGCAAAGCTGAGACAAAAGATGAAAGTAATGAGAAGGCAGAAAGAGAGGAACAAGAGGTGGAATATCGAAAAATTGAAGGAAGCAAAAGAGATACAAAAGTATGAACATGAAATAGGTAAAAGAATTGCCGCACTGAATAAGGAAAGAGATGATCTCGAAGAAATATGGGGTGATATTAAAAAAGCAATTAACCACACGGCTGAGACTACATTAGGGACGAAGCAAATTACAAGAAAGAAGGACTGGTTCAATACAGAATGTAAAGAAGCAGTTGAAGAAAAAGTAAAAGCACGAAATCAGTGGATGCGGACTCACAAAAATGAACATAGAGACATGTACGAGCAAAAAAGAAAGGCAAGCAACAAAGTAATAAGAGAACAAAAGAGAAAATTCATGGATAGTCAGTTGGAGGAAATTGAGGCGGAAAGTAAGACTCAGAACACCAAGAAATTCTACACAAAAATCAGAGAACAGAACAGAGGTTTCAAACCAAAAGTAAATGGAGTTAAAAATAAACAAGGGCAAATAGTAACACAAGATCAACCATATATGAAAGTCTGGATGGAACACTTCAAGGAGTTACTGGCAGAAAATGAAACAGAAGAGATTACAGAAATGGAGGAAGAGTGGGAAAATAATGGAATGAAGGAGCCAACACTCGAAGAAGTAATTGAAATAATTAAAAATAACAAAAACGGAAGAGCACCCGGAAAAGATAACATAAACAGCGAACTCATAAAACTAGGAGGGAAACCGTTGCATAGGGAAATACACAAACTGATAGTAAACATCTGGAAAGAAGAAAAAATGCCAAAAGAATGGCAAACAGGCCAAATAATAACGATACATAAAAAGGGAAACCAACAAGAATGTCAAAATTACAGGGGAATAACATTACTGAGTACAGTATATAAGGTATTGTCAACCATAATACAAAGAAGATTACAAGAAGCAGCAGAGAATAAGATTGGTCAATATCAGTGTGGATTCAGGAAAGGAAAATCCACAATAGATGCGATATACATACTAAAACAAATAATGGAGAAGGCGAACGAAGCTAACATAAACTTAGAAATACTTTTCGTAGATTTTAAACAAGCTTTTGATTCCATCAAACGAAACCAACTATTGGAAATATTAAAAATGCTACAGGTACCGCTTAAATTAAGAAAACTTATAAAAATGACGATGAGCCATACCAGAGCGAGTGTAAAAACGCAAATAGGGGAAACAGAAGAGTTTGAAACAAACAAAGGAGTGAGGCAGGGTGATGGTTTATCCACAACACTATTCAACATGGCAATAGAATATATTACCAGAAAAATGAACAAAGGTACACTCAGAAATAGAGGAGGTCAAATTGTAGCATATGCCGATGACGTTGTGATAATGGCAAAGAGAAGAGATATATTAACGCAAATGGTAGAGGAACTCATTCAAGAAGGAAAAACAGTGGGTCTGAGTATTAACGAAAACAAAACAAAAATTTTAAGATTAGGGAAAAATCCTACTAATAGAGAGGTTAAAGTGGGAAGATACAAATTTGAAGAAGTAAGTAAATATAAGTACCTGGGAGTCATGCTGTCAAGTGATGGAACAAGAGAAAACGAAATAAAAGAGAAAACATTGGCAATAAATAGAGCATTCCAAGCCAACAAAAAAATGATAAAAAGCAAAATATTAACAAAAACTACTAAATTAAGGCTCTATGAAACGTTAATTAGACCGACATTAATGTATGGAGCAGAAGTGATGACAATGACCAAGACAGACGAAGAAAATTTGAGAAGAACTGAGAGAAAAATAATTCGGGCAATATTAGGACCAATAAAAACAGCAGAGGGTGAATACAGGAGTCGAAGAAATAACGAAATAAATGAGGAATTGAAGGGACAAGATATAGTCAGGAGAATAAAGAGACAAAGATTGAGATGGCTTGGGCATGTATGGAGAGCAGGAGAAGAAGCGATAATAAACATAGTGACAAAGTGGTCTCCGGCCGGAAGGAGACGAAGAGGAAGACCGAGGTCCAAATGGCTGGAAGAGGTGAAGCGAGATCTAGAGGGCATGGGTATTAGAAATGCAGAAGAAAAAGCAAGAGACAGAAGGAGCTGGAACCGGATATGTAATGCAGTTTAAGAAAGAGAAGAACGGAGGACTGATCCACCTCGAAAACATGGATCTAGAGAGCCTGTAAAGGCGGCGCTACCCCCACGGGGGTGTTTTAGCCACTATATATATATATGGACTTTCACAGTACGATAAGTACACAAATATAATATATAATTCAAACACTAAAATATAATGAATGAACCTAAATATTAATGTCCAATTTACATAGCCATTCAACTGCTTCTGGGGAGCATTCCACAAAGTCCTGGAGGTTTCCAAGGTAGACACGATTTAGGAAATCTGAAACACAATGACTTGTGGTCTGTCTAGGTGATCCACAATCGCACTGTGGACTTTCCGCACGACCCCATTTGAACAGATAATCAGCACATTTACCATGTCCGGTACGTATGCGATTAAGCCTCGCCCAGGTGGACCGGGGCAGACCCGATCTGATGAAACCCTGGGTTGGGGTGGATATCTGAATATAGTCTGCTGCAATTGTTGGCATCCGCCTTGTCTTGTATTGCCTTTGTATATCATAGGAATCGCCAATTGTTTGGGCAGATCTGATTGAAGGATTTCTAGACCTCAGTCGCTGGTGCTCTTTTGAGATGTCTGGTATGTCTAGATGGATTGGTAATTGTATGTTGGCTACAATTTTCTGGTACTCTCTTACTAATGATGTACGGCGTAGATCTAATGGAGCAATATTGCTCAAAGTAGACAGCCATCTCACTGGGGTTGATTTTATTGTTCCAGTGATTATTCTCATGGTTTGATTAAGTTGGACATCAATTTTGTTTGTATGTGTACTATTTAGCCATACTGGTGCACAATATTCTGCCACTGAAAAAACCAAAGCTAGAGCAGACGTCCGAAGAGTATCTGAAGAAGCACCCCAAGTTGTTCCAGCAAGTTTTGTTATTATATTGTTTCTTGTTCTCAGTTTACCGGCTGCGTTTGTAAGATGGCTTTTGAAGGTGAGTGTTCTATAAAGTGTGACGCCTAGATATTTTACAATAAAAAACTTGTCATTTATTTTAAAAGTCTTCAAAATGGCGTTTTTTTTATTGTTTGTGTTCTTATTTGTTGCTTTGAAATTGCAGTATTTCAATGTTTTTATAAATGTTAATGACTTTTTTAAAATTGAACTTTTGGGGAAATCTACACACAAGAACCAGATATTAAGTTGACAGCTCCTTCCCCCTCCATCGCTTCCGCGCGTTTAAAGATTTGTGGACAATTACGTTGAAAGGAAAACTTTTTCGAATTTGGCACATTAAACCTTTAAAATCTGTTCTTTCAAATAACGGTAATAAGATCTCTAAATTTTTATGAACAAATATGTTGTGTTAAAAAACAAAGGGACTAACTTTATCCCAAATATCCTAAGACATCTTTTTTAATTGTGAAAAAATGCAAACTTTCCAAATATGAAAACATCATTTTCCTGCAGGCTATGGTTAACTACTTTTTCTAAATGTTTATAATAAAAAAAAATAGACATATTTTTGCAAAATGATTTTGTAATTATTTAAAAGTGCTTTTGCTAATTTTTTTTAAATAATATCGATAGACTAACCCTTCCTCTTTCACAAGCTAAGCTTCATAAGAGTAAGAATATATTTTATTTTTTGTAAATGAATTCACCAAACTGATTGTCGTTTTTCAATCAATTTTGTTGTAGATTTCTTGTTTGTCTGTCTGTTGATACACATGATTGGCATCCAAAAGTTAATACAGCATGTATTTACTCATTATTTATTTTTATTGTATTACCACAACGTGCTCCTCTGATAATGCGACTGTCCTTCTCCTTCAAACTGTTTCACTAACAAAAACAGCACTCGCTCGAATTCTCTCCTCAATTAAATCTCTGACTCGATACAAACAATATCAATCTTTATAGTTCCAAGATTTCTTCTCTCAGCTCGATATCTCGTGCAAGTTGATATAAACCGGCTACTCGTTCCAGACAGAAACTGGAATCTATTCGGACACAAGGAGTTTGTACTTCTAGACTTGATCACGATTTCGTCTCAACATGAATCTGCTTCCACGGCCACCAAATTAACCACTTTACACAAAAATACTACTTTCGAACTGGACCGGTTGCTTCCGATCTTAATTACACATTAAATATTTTTCCCTCATCAATCTGAGAGTCAACTACTCAATCTCCTTCCATCGGTCTCCTCTCCAATCACAAGCATTCTCCACACGTCATATCCCTACTTTTTTTCTTAAGAACATACAGTATGGCATACAAATTGTATGTCTCATCAATTTCCAGGAGATACCAAAATTAATTTTTCTTACATTCTAAAAAACCCCCTATTCTAAACTAAACAAAATTATTTACAATCGTTTCTTTCTACGAAACCATTTAGAAATATGGTCTATTGTCCATTCCAAAGCGGCACATTAACTTTCTAAAACTACCGTTTTTTAGTTCATTGTTTTGAAATGTATTAATTCGTTCGTAGAAACTTTACCACTAAACTTTTAGTCTTTCCACGAAACACTGCTTACGGCTAAATTATTTTATTTACAAGTTTTGGTCATATACAGGGCGATGGAAATTTACGATCTCGTGGTCTTTGACATAAAATTAATTCTCTAAATTCTCCCCATAAAAATTATATAACAGTATATCCTTACCTCAAAGTCCCTTTCAACCCTTTTCATCAATCGTCAACAATTACCATATTAAAAGACTCGTTACCGTACTTTCACTGCTACAGGTAAAGATATAAAAATCTAACAAGGGCCCTTCCCAAAAGTTGGAAATTTATTTATTCAATTTATGTCAAGCAAGTAACAGTGGAGGGAGACCTTAAAAACCCTTATCATGAGAGAGGCGAGCTCATCCCACTGCAGGGCAGATCAGGGTTTGTAGGTTGCAGGGGTGTGACACAAAGTAGCTCTAAGATAAAGTGAAAAGAACAAGATGTGACGTCGATTGGCCAAGATTAAGTTTCCGGGCAATGTCATAAAAGTTTTTGTACTTCATCTGGAAGCCGAATATGCTGTATCAGTTGGGCGAATAATAAAGTCTATACAGGTATAGAACGATACAAAATATGAAGGGACTTTTGAAGTTAACTACTAGGATATTTCTATGGTGACATCTTTTTATTTTCATATAGAGGTAACAAACACTTTACAAAACGAATAAATTTCTAGCGCGTATATCAACATATCGCTATAATAATAAATAAACCATACTGGCTGTTCAATAAGTTCTGCGGTTCGTTAAAAAAAATAAAATTCTATGGTTTGAAATACACTTTGTTATTCAGTATATTCTTCCTAAACATCCATACACTTATTTCAATGAAATTCCAATTTATAAATTTATCCTTGAAGTGAGAATCTGGCAAAATACGCTTCCAAGAATAGTTTTAGATATTGAAAAAGATAGGAGTCGCTAGGTGCCAAATCTGATGAATACGGTGGATATTCCAATAATTCAAATTTCAATTCATGGATTTTATCCATTGCATAATTGCTCAAATAACACGGTGTATTGTCCTGATGAAAAGGGATATGTTAATTCTACACACCGGGTCTAATCTCACAAATTTTTTTTTATCAGCTGGTCTAACAGGTTACGATAATATCCTAAATTTATTGTTTCACCAGTTTGCAAGTAATCCACAAAAAAATTTGTTTCACATCCCAAAGACTGATGCTTACACTTTCTTGGCCAATTCCTGGACAAGAACTGGTTTCGGACCCGAAGAACCAGGTTCACACCATCTTTTAGCCTCTTGCTTTCCTTTATTTTTACATATCCTTTATTTTTTATGATTTCTGGTGTTGTTGCTGTTTTTTGTCGTTCTTAACATGGATCTTCAAGTCTTGTACGACCACGTCCAAATTCAGCAACCCATCTTTTCACTATACTAATTGAATGCGACAAAGAGTCATTATGAACTTACACTTACACTACATCAATATGCTGTTGATACACTTTATTAACATCAATGGTTTCTTTTAAACAATTGATGCTGTTTAATATGAGACGATCTTTTATAGAATGTATTGATAAATGCATTGAAGAAAATGGTGGGATATGTCGAACAATTACCTTGGCAAAAAGTTTAATATTTTTTCAGTTTTCAAAACATTTTAACGAAAATTCAATTACGTGCACGTTTAGTTGGGCAGCTGACAATTTTGCCTGCACTGACAATCTTTACCTATAGTTACTGAAAAGATAAATGGCTTCTTTGTTATATTCTAAAGTAATATCTTCTTTTTCTTCCTCCTTCTTGTATGTAGGCTTTAAAGCCTGTTCCTTCTTCAATATTAACCTCCTAAATCATTTAAGTTATCACACCATCTTTTTCTTGGTCTGCCAATACTTCTTCGTCCATTTGGTGACTTATCTCGTGCTATTCGTACTATCCTATCCTATAAAGGAATATCGCGCTGAATAATTTCATTACTGATGTAGTAGGGATCACTAACAAGAGCTTTCAGTACTCAGAACCTCTGCAAGATGTATATGTTGGAGTTGCTCACAGTTCAGTTGCAACAGTTCCCCACAGCTGGATGCCGTAGGTCCACACAGGTTTCAAGATTGTTTTGTATAATAATATTTTGTTGTCTTATGAGAGTTTTGATCTGAGGCCGATGAGCCAATAGTTAATATGTGATTTGTCCAAGTCAGTCGCCGATCCAGGTGCATGCCAAGGTGTTTGGCGCTACCAGATGTTGGAAGTTAACAATAAATTGAACAGAAGAGCACGTTTCTGTACGGGGGGTAAAAGTCAGGTGTATTAACTTAAATCCATTCGATTTTATAAGTTATCTTTTTAGCAAGTTTCGGACCTTGTTTAGACTAGGTTGTAGGTTCCTAAAGGCTGATGTTGGATTGCTGTAGGACGCTAAAATGGCTGTATCATCAGCAAATGTCACAACAGTGGTAAGTCGTGTTGATGACATGTCTGCAGTATACAATTGTATACTGCAAAATATATAACTTTGTTATCGATGCAGTAAGACTCATTAAGCATGGGATTTTAGAGATCGATTTTTTAATTAATCTGTGTTACTTTCCTAAGGGAATACCCTGTAAGTACAATTAATACATGATCTCGAACTCTTCCTAGAGACATTATCTTAACGAGTTAGTGCTTAATTAAAAACGAAAACAGTTACGCGTCTCGTTCAACTATCAAGTACACAGACACGGGTCGTAAACGATTTATTATTACAAGGAATTTCTATATTAATTAATCTTGTTTTCTCTATTCTCTTGGTCAGGTTCTATCTTTAAGTTTTGTTCATATTTCATGGCATTTTCTCTCTGTGCAATAGTATAACGCGCTAATCTAATATAGACAATTCGCTAGTACGCTAAAAACAATTAAATCTCGTACGAAACGCAACCGCGTGTGAAACCGGCATATGTGAAGTTTATCTATGCGCGAGTGGTGAAACAGTGACTTGGTAAGATTTTTTTATAAACTTATAATATTGCTTTTTTCAATCCTAATAGCAACATTAATAATATTGAAAAATATTAAAAATATTACTAAAAGATTTTTAAATTGAAAACTTATTGGTACATTTCTCTGGTGACACCTCCAAGGCTTCTACAATTTGCAAGCCAAATGGATGCTGCAGCGAAGACAAAAGGGAAGGAATTCTACACTATGCAATTCACAACCCCCGTCTGCAGCTTGGTAAAGTTCCAACGGAAAATGCACCTAGTTACTCCACGGAGTAATGCTACTATAAAATAAAAATGTATACCATTTTTATTCAGTTGCAATGCGAGGCCAAAAATGTCTCAATTTTTACTTAGATTAGAGAGTGCAACCAGCACTCTTATCGACGATTTCACCTCTTGTTAGAGGCTCTTCAGAGAACGAATAGGTTTCTTTTCTCTAATCCAGTAAATTTTTCGACACATATTAGTCCCACACTGCAACTGAGGTGAATGGATTAGGTGACTAGCGTCATCTGGCAATTGAAAGATAAAGTTTTTTAATCCTAATAGCAACATTAATAATATTGAAAAATATTAAAAATATTACTAAAAGATTTTTAAATTGAAAACTTATTGGTACATTTCCCTGGGTACACCTCCAAGGCTTCTACAATTTGGAAGCCAAATGGATGCTGCAGTGAAGACAAAAGGGAAGGAATTCTACACTATGCAATTCACAACCCCCTGTCTGCAGCTTAGTAAAGTTCCAACGGAAAAAAAATTTTAATTTTCAATTGCCAGATAACGCTTGTCACCTAATCCATTCACCTCAGATGCAGTGTGGGACTAATATATGTCGAAAAATTTATTGGATTATATAAATCTGGATTGGTGAAACCGTATACATTTTTATTTTGCAATAAGGCCTTTATATCATAATCTCTTTCTAATCTAACTTTAACCAGCAACCTAAAAACATACAGTCCACACATCTCTGAAATTATAATAATAATTTCATATTTATGTACATGCTTTAATTGTACAAGTATAATAATTAATGCACGATCTTGAACTCTTCCTAAAGACATTATCTTTACCAATTAGTGTTTAATTAAAAACGAAAACAGTTACTTCTCTCGTTCAACTATCAAGTACACAGACACGGGTCGAGAACGATTTACTATTACACGGAATTTCTATATTAATTAATCTCGTTTTCGTTCTCTATTCCCTTGGTTAGGTTCGATCCTTTGAGTTTTGTTCGTATTTCACGATTCGCGAGAAACGAACGGAATATATCCACTCTACCTGACGAACAATTTATTCAATCTAATCAAAGTACCTCGGATGTAAATTTTATAATTACATAGTAAATCCACCGCATCTTGCCTGTCTCGAAGGGACCTATTACCAGGACCTGCTTAAGCGAAATGCCTTACAACCTGTCAACAATAGCTTGTAACGGGTTAGACACCACACTCAAGTTTAATTCAAATAAAAATGTATTGTGCGGAAATAAATAAAAAAATAAAATTAACTTCTTCGTACAATAAAAATTACAACAAACGAAGAAATAAATATCGAACATAAGAGGTAAAGGAAGCATTAAGGAAATTAAAAAAAGAATGTGTGTGTACTTTGTACGCACGTAAGAAGTTATAATTCTATTATATGATTTCAACGAAATCAATATACTTTAAAAAGTTTATTTATATTTTATTTAAATATTAAACTAATTTTAATACTCGCTACTTTCCAAAAATTTTTATTAAGACAATACCAAAAATTAAAAAAATAAAAGAATAAAACACACGCAAACACATTGAAAAATGAAACAAAGAAATGATTTCTGAACAACAATTGTTGACAAAAATTTTAACTAAATACGTATTTTCTAAAAAAAGAAGAATAAATATACTTACAATCATAAAATGTATAAAAAAAAATTAAAAAAATAAAAAATTGCATTGGGAATTGAACCTGCGTCTATAAGGTTGTTAGATTTTAAACTCACCGCACGCAGAACTTACCTAGAGAGACATTTGAATGATGTGGGAAGATATAGCAACTAAACGTTTTAAACTTTTTTGACAGTTGTTTATTCTCTTAGTTTAATTAAATAAGTTTGATTATTGCGGAATTAAAATATTAAAATACAGCAAAATATAGACTAATAAAGCAATATATTAGATATGAAGATTGGTAGAAATTGTATTGGTAATCAAATTATATAAATCAAAGCATTACCTACTTTAGGTACCTACATTTTCCAAATAGGTATGTAGATCCCACTCTTTTATTACAATACTGAAACATTTAAAATTACGTACCTGTTGCTTTTAAAAACTGTCATTACAATTATAAACTTGCTTTTTGTGTCTGTCCTCACAACAATAAATACTAATATACTACATACAATTTGTTTACCCATAACCATTGACGTATTAATAAAATAACCGACATATTGAACAATTGTCGACAGGTCATTGTAATTACCCAATCAGAGGACGTATAACGTTTAAACTGCGCCGGGTACCAAGATTTTGATGATTTCGCGCACATATAAATTTAATCCCAACGCGCCTAAAGAAGTATAACTTCAAAAATAGAAAATCTCCAGGAGAAAACAGAATATCGAACGAACTCCTAAAGTACGGAGAACAAGATCTAACTAAACAACTATTAAAACTAATACAAAAAGTCATAGAACAAAATGGAATACCACAAGAATGGAGATCAATCATCCTAATACCTCTCTTTAAAAAAGGAGACAAATCGGACCCAGAGAATTACAGAGGAATTAACTTATTAAAGAGGAATTAACTAAAAACAGATGAACGCCGTGGCCTGTAGATTGCTTAAGTCATACTGGCACAAAACACTAACTAAATACAAAAACTTCTGCAATAAAATTGCAAAAGCTTAACTGGAACTGCACTACTAATTTTGCCGGTAACCGCATATTGGCGGCCTGAGGCACCGGCAAGATCTTCTTGTCGATAGCTCTCATTCCTGAACTCGATGACAGCCCAACTGGAACTTACTAACTCAATCTCCCCAAACTTCAATCTTCTAAAATTCAACGCCCTCTCTAGAAATCATTCAATCCTCCCAAGATTCTTCTTCCACCAACCAACAGACTTGGCAATCAATTAATCAAAATCTTCACCAATAGAAAAGAATAAAATCGATCTCTGACAAACCTCTAATTCTATGTCAGCCAATAAGAACCCACTCATTTTCTGTAAGAAGTTTCCTCTAGGTTCCCATCAAAAATGCTTAAGTCAGCTTTGAACAGTCTGGCTCCGCTGAACATACTCACAGCTCTTATCGTTATAAGATAAACATTTCTCACAGTCTCGAAGCCGGTAGCGACAGTAATCTGAGCTTAATGAGTACCATTTATCAACAAAATTTCAGGTTTTAGTCTCGAAAAACCATTAAACTTGCTTGAAGCAATGCCGCCTCTGGAGAATATAAACAATTTGAGGCACTTATGATGCCTACGTCAAATTCCTGAGAGAGATAAACAACACAATATCAGACGATTGATCCAATATTATCAAAAACGAAAAATGCACAATATTTAGCAGTGTGAGAAAACGAATTACGTCGTACCCACACACCCCAGAGCGATAGATTTGCGAGACTCAACAATCTCTGAAAACAAATATGAATTCAACGATTCTAGCATACAGGGCATACTATAAATGCGGTACTAACACAAAAAAATTAAGGGGTGGTCAATGACCTTCGCACCGTTATAAAGTTAACATCAGCAAGCTGTTGTCTAATTCTGACAAGCCCATATTATTTCTGACGAGATGGAAGAAGAACCTGATATACTTGAAAATGAAGTAAGACTCGCGATCAGTAAGCTCAAATATAATAAATCACCAGGTCCAGATATGATAACAGCAGAAATGCTCAAAGCCACAGAAGAAACTCGTGTAAAACTACTTCATCTACTCTGTAACCAAATATGGCATTCAAAACAATGGCCTGAAGACTGGACAAAATCTACAATAACCACAATTCATAAAAAAGGCAGCTTCCATAAATGCGACAATTATAGAACGATTTCCCTTATATCACATGCCAGTAAAATAATGCTACATATAATCAACGAGAGACTAAAAACATTCCTTCAAAGAGAAATTCCACAAGAGCAAACTGGATTTACCAAAGGTAGGGGTACTAGAGAACACCTGTTAAATATAAGACAGATAATCGAAAAATCTAGGGAATTCAATAATCCGCTGTACATATGCTTTATAGATTATCGTAAGGCGTTCAACAGGGTCAACTGGAGACACTTATGGCAAATACTAAAAGAAGTGGGCGTACCCCAACACCTTATTTCGCTTATAACTGAACTATACAAACACACTACTGTATCAGTTAAAGTGCTTGACACACTTTCAAACGAATTTCATCCAGAACGGGGTGTCAGACAGGGATGTATACTATCGCCACAATTATTCAATATATATGGAGAGCATATTATGAGAAGAGCACTTGAAGGATGGGAAAAAGGCATCTCAATAAATGGTCATAAAATAAACAACCTACGTTTCGCAGATGACACAGCCCTTCTTGCAAATAGTCAAGCAGAACTGATTGATCTTATACGACTAGTTGAAAACGAAAGTCAAATATTTGGTCTGCAATTAAACATATCAAAGACAAAGATCATGATAGTGGATAGACTACATAACAATCATCCACATATAACCACAATTGATCGGTTTGAGGTTGTGAACTCATACTTATATCTGGGATCATTAATCACAAACACAGGGTCATTACAGGAGGAAATAAAACGTAGATGTGATCTAGCAAAAGTCGCCACAGCAAAAATGACCACAATATGGAATGACTGTCAAATTTCAAGAGCGTTAAAGATGAGGTTGATCAACTGCTTAATATTCCCAATACTGACTTACGGATGTGAATCTTGGACCCTGAGAAATTCGGAAAGAAGAAAGATAGACGCCACTGAAATGCTCTGTTGGAGACGAATGCTACGAATTCCTTGGACCGACCATAGAACAAATAATTCGATTTTAAGAGAGCTAAAAGTTAGCCAACGGCTCTCCAGTAAAGTCCATCTCCAACAATTAAAATACTTTGGACATGTTATGAGAGCCAACACAGAAAACATGGAAAGACTCATTATACAAGGAAAGGTGGAAGGCCGAAGATCACGAGGAAGATCCCCAACAAGATGGATTGATCAGATTACAGGAATATGCAAAAGACCTATGCATGAATTAAAAGAAATGACCAGAGACAGAGATCTTTGGAGACGGACAATACACGACATCACGTCGACCACTACACTCCCTCCGGGGGGTCAGGATTGAAGAGAGAGATAAAGAATTCTAAGATAAAAATTTAAACATGTTTTTAATAAAATTTTGTAGCAAGAGAATTCTTTGTGAACTGCCATCTCTGTCTCCACACACATATACATTCTAATACCAACATCTTTTTGAGTGTTCATTTATGATAGATCATTGACAAAATCCTCTCAGACGGTGCTGCACGGTGAAAAGTTTAAGGCGCACAAAACTGTTAATTCCACTTGATCCTCTCTCTCCACTCTCAGTTCCCACTATAATAATGATAATAATCATTCCAGTTTGTTAAGTTTATTGTTAATACTCCAGACGCGAGGGAGATAAAACCATGCGACATGCCAGAATATTAATATTACCTTCACATTTTCGCTTGTGTACTCCATTATCCAGATTAAGAAAAGAAAACGTAAATAGTTGGAGACTCATTGAAAAGTTACCTTAGATTTGCTTTAGCCCGTGATCTTTTGTTTCATTTTCCATTGAAGCGTTTTCAAAGAATGTCTGAACTTGAAGCGATGTCATCTTGGTATTAGCATTTAGAATAGATAGGGTTCATAATGTTATTAAATAAATAAAGTTAATTATTAACCAATGGAATTAAGTATTTTCAAATAATTATACCAACTTTTTCCTGCATATTTTTACAGACCTCCTGATAATTTACAACTATCTTAATTTTATTTTTACCACCCTAAATGGCATGTTTCTAATAAACTATTTTTAATGGGAAATAAGCCACAATTTTACCAAAAAAATGATTTTATTAACAAAAATGAATAACCATTTTCAATTTCGTTGCAAAACGAAAACACAGCCGAACCATATTCTAGTCCAATCAGAGAGTGCTGTAAGCACCCCCACCGGTTTCGAAACTTATTAGTCTCTCATCAGGAGGCACATATGCTGCTCTCCCTGATCCAACCAAAACAAACCTCAGCGTGCAGTCCCGGATTGCAACGAACGAAATGGCATAGATGCCCTAGCGGCAACTGCTAGCAAAAAGACTAAGTTTTCACTCTAATGGCATATAAAACAACATAATGCTATTCTACACCCCACCAGAATGAAAACAATGGGAACTTTCTCTGGTTACACCTCCGAGGCTTCTACAATTTGCAAGCCATACGGATGCTGAGACTAAGGAAGATGAGGGAATTCAACAATTTACAATTCACGTCCCATATGTTCAGCGCGGTAAAGTTCCAACGAGAATGGTTCCCTTGATACTCCACACAGAGTAAATGTAAATCAAAAATGAATAACCATTTTCAATTTCGTTGCAAAACGAAAACACAGCCGAACCATATTCTAGTCCAATCAGAGAGTGCTGCAAGCACCCCCACCGGTTTCGAAACTTATTAGTCTCTCATCAGGAGGCACATATGCTGCTCTCCCTGATCCAACCAAAACAAACCCCAGCGTGCAGTCCCGGATTGCAACGAACGAAATGGCATAGATGCCCTAGCGGCAACTGCTAGCAAAAAGACTAAGTTTTCACTCTAATGGCATATAAAACAACATAATGCTATTCTACACCTTAGTCTTTTTGCTAGCAGTTGCCGCTAGGGCATCTATGCCATTTCGTTCGTTGCAATCCGGGACTGCACGCTGGGGTTTGTTTTGGTTGGATCAGGGAGAGCAGCATATGTGCCTCCTGATGAGAGACTAATAAGTTTCGAAACCGGTGGGGGTGCTTGCAACACTCTCTGATTGGACTAGAATATGGTTCGGCTGTGTTTTCGTTTTGCAACGAAATTGAAAATGGTTATTCATTTTTGATTTACATTTACTCTGTGTGAAGTATGAAGGGAACCATTCTCGTTGGAACTTTACCGCGCTGAGCAGATGGGACGTGAATTGTAAATTGTAGAATTCCCACATCTTCCTTAGTCTCAGCATCCGTATGGCTTGCAAATTGTAGAAGCCTCGGAGGTGTAACCAGAGAAGGTTCCCATTATTTTCATTCTGGTGGGGTGTAGAATAGCATTATGTTGTTTTATATGACATTAGAATGAAAACTTAGTCTGATTTTATTTACGTTTCGAAGCCCAAATCGGGTTTCGTTGTCAAAATACAAAATACTACTAAAATAAACAAAAATGTTGCTAAAAAAAATTCTTCTAATCATTTATTTAATCTGACTCATTTATATTGGCAATTCAGACGTATATTATACATTTTAAAGTAGAAGACTTTAAAATGATATCGCCAATATTTTTATGAGTTGCGTTCCTGGGACGACTTTGCTAAAAGATACTTCATTCGATTACATGAAATCAATCCCAACTCAAGGATATCCTTGATATTTTTGAATGAGACGTATATTATACATTTTAAAGTCTTCTACTTTAAAATGTATAATATACGTCTGAATTGCCAATAAGTATAAATGTGTCAGATTAAATAAATTATTAGAAGAACTTTTTTACTTAGCAACAACATTTTTGTTTATTTTAGTAGCATTTTGTATTTTGACAACGAAACGTTAATAAAATCATTTTTTTGGTAAAATTGTGGCTTATTTCCCATTAAAAATAGTTTATTATAAAAATGCCAAAAGGAAATAGCTTCAGAACAACATTAGCATGTTTATATCAATACCATAGCAATCTCACTATGAATCTGCTTGGCACGGAGTACTAATACAGAGAAAGTCTGTAATTTGGAATAAATTCAATAATTAAAATACTAATTGTTTTTATGAAAAATGCGCAGACCCGTCGATTAATATTTCAAATTGACATTTTTGACATACAATAATAATGTATACAATTTAGAGATATGACGTCATAGTTGATTTTCTTAAATGGCAACACTGTTATTTTGATAGCTATTTTGATAGGGTGTGTAAAGTTATACATAACTACAAAATTTCAAATTTTTATTCCATACCATTTACAAGATAATAAAAAATAACAATGAAAAACAAGTAATCAACTAATAATTGAATTTAATTATTTCAATTAAGCAAATACTCATAATGTTGCCCTCAATTATTGTCGTCAAATTGTCAATGGGCATGAGCATTTGCTTAATTGAAATAATTAAATTCAATTATTATTTGATTACTTGTTTTTCATTGTTATTTTTTAATATCTTGTAAATGGTAGGGAATAAAAATTTGAAATTTTGCAGTTGTTTATAATTTTACACACCCTATCAAAATAGCAATCAAAATGACAGTGTTACCATTTAAGAAAATCAACGATGACGTCATATCTCTAAATTGGGACACCCCAATGTATACCCTAATGTATACCCTGTATACATTATTATTGTATGTCAAAAATGACAATTCGAAATACTAATCGACGGGTCTGAGCATTTTTCAAAAAACAATTAATATTTGAGATATTCAATTTATTCCAAATTACAGACTCTCTCTATATATTAAAACTATTATTTAAGTGAACATACATTATTTTAAAATTTAATCCTCAAAGAGTTACGCCTAGCATTCACTGTTCAATCTTAACATCATTACTCCAGGGAAATAAGCTGGAAATCGACCATGTTCGGGACACTCAAAGATCCAGGTGGCTGACTACTTTTTTAGTAATTGCCGATCTATAGGAAGAAAGCCTACCTGTTTCCTGCCTAGAGTTCGCGTTTGTTCTTTAATTATTAACAATTTAGTGCAAAAATCGCGATTTTTTCGATTTTTGCACTCCATTCAAAAGCTAAATACATAGTTGACATAAAATTACAAAATATAATTCTTGAGAACATTGAAAAACCTTCAAAATAATGATTTTGAAAATTAAAAAGTGAATTTGTTGCTACGCAAACTGCAAAATAAGTGAAAATCGTTATTTCCTAATAACTTTTACTAAAATTTCCTTAGAACTTAAGTGTTGCACCCAAAGTTGGGTATTGGGGTACTTAACAAACAAACTCTTAAAATTTGAGACCGATCCATTAGTTAGTTTAAGAGTTATTCTATTTGTTTATCCCAGAGACCTTTATTTTGCAATAACATAAGACAGAAAATGAAAAAGATAGGGCAATTTTGCGTATGCCATATGAAAATAGAAAACTGTTGCTATCAAAATGTACTAAAAAAGATAAAAAAAATTGTCTAATATAGTCAAAAATCCTAATGCCCAATTTTTGAAATTTTGTAGTGTATAGACATTTAGAATAACTTTAAAAATATTGTCCGGAGAAAAAATACTTTTACATATTAGAAAAGCTGGTATTTTTTACACGAATTTTTAAAAATGTAGTTCAATTAGTGACTAATCGTGGTAAGTGATGGGGGAGCTGGGAGACGACAAATACATGAGTTCAAAAACTACAAAAGGCAACTTAAAACTACTATCATTTTTTATATCTCGGGATCTACTGAATGGGTCCCGGTGAATTCGTAACTATTTTAATCCCCCATCCTAATTACAGGCCAATTGGTAACTCTGACCCTCTCAGGTAATTTTTCGGTAACCGATCAACTACCGGTGAATTCGTAACTAAATAAAGGTATAATCTTTTAGATTTGAAATAAACATGGACAAATCTCTTTGCTTTTAAATTATCAGATGGATTTAAATAATTTATCATTGCTAAACATCTAAAAAATATTAAATTTACAATTACTTGATAAAACCAAGCTCGTGTAGAGCTATATTTGATGGAAATAATATTTATAACACGTGTTAATGAAACACTATAATATTGTTTCAATTATTTTAGGTATTTACCTATTAAGATATTTAAATTTTTGCTATTTTTTATAGGTACATATAGTACAAATATAATGTTTTTAAGCAAACCAAGAACCATTCGGTTTAGATTTAAGGTATTAGATTTAATCAATGGTTTCGAATTCACTTGAAGAAAGTTTCAGGTTGGCAGGTCAGGTAATAAAAAAGTTACGAATTGGCCGGTGTACATTTTGATTTGAAAATTGTTGTCGTTAAAAGTTACGAGTTGGCGCGTGTCCTACTGAATATATTTTGATCTTTATTTTTTTAATGTATATGTAGTTTTTCTGTATATTACAAATGTGAAGAGTGTCTAGACATTTATTAATTAATAAACAGTCTAATTTGTTTAATCAATTTTTGAAAAGATAATTTTTTTCCAAAATCCATGATTTTGATCATACTATCATTATTAATCATAAAAAAAATTAAGGTAAACTTTAATAAATAAATTATCTTCAATAAATAATTATCTAATAAAAATAATTTATTTATTAAAATGTACCTTAACTTTTTCTGTGATCATTAATGATACTATTATTAAAAAAATATATTTTTGAAAAAAATGTTTTTTTAAGAATTGTTTAAACAAATTAGACTCTTTATTAATTAATAAATTTATAAACAAATTGCATATTTGTAATGTACGTAGAAATTACATATAAATAAAAAAAAAAGAAAAATCAAAATCCATTGAATTGATCCGGAGATACAGAAACTTGTATTAGTTTGAAATTGCTTTTTCGGTATTTTAACTCGGTGGATTTGTAAGTTACCTCTAGTAATCGTTTGAACTACATTTTTGAAAAATCGTAGAGGGTGCTGTGAAGGTACAATGTTTGTGCAAATTTTTTAAGAAAAAACACAAATCCCACTCTTTAAAATGGCATTAATGATATTCTTTAATTGTTATAAATATTATAAACAAATTAGCTGTGAATTAAACAAAACACATGGCTAACTTTGTCTCAAATGAACCCAGGCTAATTTTTTTATTTGAGCATTCGTGTTAAAATACTAGCTTTTCGAATAAATAAAAAGGCTGTTTCTACGGACAACATTTTTAAAGATATTCTAAAAATGTTTATAAACTACAAAATTTAAAAAATTTGGCATTAGGATTTTTTACTATATTAATTAATTTTTTTATCTTTTTTAATACATTTTGATACTATCACTCTTCTACTTTCATTTGGCATACTCAGAATTGCCCTATGTTCAATATTTTTTGTCTTATGTTATTGCAAAATAAAGGTCTCTGGGATAAAAAAAAATATAATAACTCTTAAAATAATGAATGGATCGGTCTCAAATTTTGACGGTTTATTAAGTACTCCAATACCCAACTTTGGGTGAAACACTAAAGTTTTAAGTTAGTTTTAGTAAAAGATATTAACAAATAACGATTTTCGCTTATTTTGCAGTTTGCGTAGCAACAAATTGCCTTTTTAACTTTCAAAAATCGGCATTTTGAAGGATTTTCAATGTTCTAAAAAAATGAAATTTTGTAATTTTATGTCAACTATTTATCTTTTGAATGGGGTGAAAAAAATCGAACAAATCGCGATTTTTGCACTAAATTGATAATAATTAAAAAACGGGCGATAACTCTAGGCAGGAAACAGGTAGGTTTTGTTCCTTTAAGTCTACAATAACTAAAGAAGTGATCAGCTACCTGAATCTTTGAGTGTCCCAAGAAAATCCTTATTTCTCTGAACTACATCATCTTCTTTTAAAGTGGGTAAGCCAGGTTAAAAAAGATTTGCAACAAGCGGACATTCCACCTGGTCATCTCCAAGAAGAGCGTCAAGGCACGTATCCACTTTGTTGATGCTCCGCGCTCCTGCAACTGGTCCACATAGTGGATACAAGAATTACAAGAAAGAACGAAGTGGATTACAAGAAAGAACGAAGACCATTACACTAAAATGAGATATAAAAAATATTTTACTACACTAAATTTATTTCATTTTTTGAATTTGTTACTTTAAAATAAGCGAAATGTTACAATTTATGTATCTACCCACTACTGTACAGATTATTAACAGCCTAGGTACATTGAAGAACATTCCACTAAAATGAACATCTACTGGCAAATGAAGACAACCCAGTCATAAAAAAAATGAAAAAATATTCGTAGACCGAAAGGTAACAAAAATATTAAAAAAAAATATTTCACTGCACCAATCTTCATTATTTTTTTTTATTTGTTACTTTAGTAGAATAAGATAAATGTTAAAAATTTATGTACTGTACAAATTAATAAATTCCTAGACACATTGAAAAACTTGATTTTGATTTAACTTACATGTTCCTATGAGCAATAAAAAATTATAGCAATTACAAATTTAATATTTCCTCAGCTTACATTAAACAACAAAAACAAAACGTAACGTTACGTAGAGTACCATTACTAAGCATTCTAATATTTTAAGTAATTTTTAAAATAAACTTTTAAAAATTCAGCAATATGGCTAGTCGCAATATAAATACTGGATTGGGCTAAAGAATGGAACCAAGCAAATATCTTTGAAACGAAAAGAACAATCTTTTTGAAACATTGCATGCAAGTACAGTGACGCAAAACGCATCTGTTGCTATACTTTTTGTTACTAGTTCACTTCCGGTTTCACCGGAAATACCCTTAACTTATTTATTTTAAATGGGACACCCTGTATATTTTTGCAGATTTTGAAAGAACTTATTATTTTTAATTCATACATACCAAATTTGGAAGAAAAAAATAGTTAAAAAGTGTCTGTAGATAATTTTTTGTATTAAAAATAAACGAGTACTACCATCCATACTATTGGGACCGGGGACCGTGCAAGTTCGGCAAAGCGACCTCTATTTCTACGCTCTGTACTTTTATTCGCACTTTTAATTATATTGGCCAATTATATTAGTCATGGTTGCTGGATAATTGTCAAGGCCATAGTCCAAAGAAATATTAAGAAAAAAAAATAAGATGCAGGTTATGTTCTGCAAACGTAAACAAGTGTATGTAGTAAATAAAATTAGTTATTAAAATGCAGTACTGCAAGCAAAATACAATTAATTAAATTTACCTTTACATATGCATTAACTGCATATCACATCAATATTGTGGAGCAATATACAGAGAGAGTCTGTAAAGTGGAATAAATTCAATATCTCAAATACTAATTGTTTTTTTGGAAAATGCTCAGACTAGTATTTCAAATTGTCCTTTTTGGCATTCAATAATAATGTATACAGGGTGTCCCAATTTAGAGATATGACGTCATCGTCGATTTTCTTAAATGGCAACACTGTCATTTTGATAGCTAATTTGATAGGGTTTGTAAAGTTATACATAACTGCAAAATATCAAATTTTTATTCTCTACCATTTACAAGATAAGAGAAAATAACAAAGTTATATCTGTAATTTGGAATATATTCAATAATTAAAATACTAACTGTTTTTTTGAAAAATGCTCAGACCCGTCGATTAGTATATCAAATTGTCATTTTTGACATATAATAATAATGTATACAGGGTGTCCCAATTTAGAGATATGACGTCATCGTTGATTTTCTTAAATGGCAACACTATCATTTTGATAGCTATTTTGATAGCGTGTGTAAAGTTATACACATCTGAAAAATTTCAAATTTTTATTCCCTACCATTTACAAGATAATAAAAAATAACAAAGTTATGAAGAACAAAAAGTAATCAAATAATAATTGAATTTATTTATTTCAATTAAGAAAATGCTCATAACGTTGCCCATTGACAATTTGACAATAATTGAGGGCAACATTATGAGTTTTTGCTTAATTTATTGAAATAATTAAATTCAATTATTAGTTGATTACTTCTTTTTCATAACTTTGTTATTTTTTATTATCATCTAAATGGTAGAGAATACAAATTTGAAATTTTGCAGTTGTGTATAACTTTACACACCCTATCAAAATAGCTATCAAAATGACAGTGTTGCCATTTAAGAAAATCAACGATGACGTCATATCTCTAAATTGGGACACCGTGTATACATTATTATTATATGTCAAAAAGGACAATTTGATATACTAATCGACGGGTCTGAGAATTTTTCAAAAAAACAGTTAGTATTTTAATTATTGAATATATTCCAAATTATAGATATAACTTTGTTATTTTCTATTATCTTGTAAATGGTAGAGAATAAAAATTTGATATTTTGCAGTTATGTATAACTTTACAAACCCTATCAAATTAGCTATCAAAATGACAGTGTTGCCATTTAAGAAAATCGACGATGACGTCATATCTCTAAATTGGGACACCCTGTATATATTACTATTGAATGTCAAAAAGGACAATTTGAAATACTAATCGACGGGTCTGAGCATTTTCCAAAAAAACAATTAGTATTTGAGATATTGAATTTATTCCACTTTACAGACTCTCTTTGTATAATTTTTCTGCTTCAATGACAGAAGGTATGAAATATAGGTCAATTTGACAATTTCAATTGACAATATGAATTATTTAAGATAGTTGCAATATTTCTCCGCGACTCGCGCACGGTCGTTTCTCGTTTCCCTTCCAAGTACTTGCACACCGCGAATAGACTAAAACTATTGTTGTATTTATTTGAATTTAGCATAGTAGGTAATAACTGTTACTGAACTAATTGACAGAAATAAGTTTTATTCAAAATGGTTCATTTAAGTGAAAGAGATCGCATTGAAATATTAATGATAATCGGTCATGGTGATCGTGTTAGAACTCACGACGAGGTGTGTAATAGTTTTAATGAATTGCATCCTGAAAGAAATCCAATATCACGTTCAACGGTTACTAAAACATTGAAACGTTTTAATGCAGCTGGGATAGTCAAAAATTTGCCAAAAACTGGAAGACCACGGACTGCAACGAACGAAGTTATTAAACAAAATATTGCAATTGATTTAGAGAAATCACCTCAAACTTCCACAAAAAATTTGGCACTAAACCATGGAATAAGTCAACGTTCTGTAAGGAGAATATTGAAAATGGAAAAATATCATCCGTATAAGATACAATTGGTTCCAGAATTGTCAGATGATGATTTTGACCGACGGCTAGAGTTTTGCGAACGAATGTTGGACATTTGTAACAATGACGAACATTTTGGAAGTAATGTAGTGTTTTCCGATGAGGCAACTTTTTGCTTAAATGGAACCGTTAACCGCCATAACTGTAGGTATTGGTCGAATGAGAATCCTCGTTGAATTATTGAAGCACATACCCAACATCCACAAAAGTTGAATGTTTGGATGGGAATTGTTCAAAATAGACTAATAGGCCCTTTTTTCATAGACGGAAATTTGAATGGTGACAAGTATTTAAATTTACTAAATAACCAAATTATTCCTGCACTTCAACAGAATGGCCAGTTACCACAAAATTTTTGGTTTCAACAAGATGGAGCGCCTCCCCACTATAATCGACGGGTTAGGGATTTTTTGGATATGAATTTTCCAAATCAATGGATTAGACGTAGAGGATTCCTAGAGTGGCCAGCTCGTTCTCCCGACCTCAACCCGTTAGATTTTTTTCTTTGGAGTTATCTAAAATCACAGGTTTACGTTAATAGACCAACATGCTTGCAGGATTTGAGACAGAATAATTGATGAATGTGATCTAATACGTGGAGAAATTCTGGAAAGAGTGACTCAAGAATTTATTTATAGGCTTGCAAGTTGTCAAGAGGTGAGTGGCGGGCATTTTCAACATTTAAAATGATTTTTTTTATTTTTATTATCATTGGTCTAACGTAAATAAATTAACCTATTTTTTAATTATAAAGAGATTTATTTCTTGTTTTAATAGTTTTTTCTTCCAAACTTGGTATTTATGAATTACAAATAAAAAGTTCTTTTAAAATCTGCAAAAATATACAGGGTGTCCCATTTAAAGTAAATAAGTTAAGGGTATTTCCGGTGAAACCGGAAGTGAACTAGTAACAAAAAGTATAGCAACAGATGCGTTTTGCGTCACTGTACCTACTTGCATGCAAAGTTTCAAAAATATTGTTCTTTTCGTTTCAAAGATATTTGCTTGGTTCCATTCTGTAGCCCAACTCTGTATATTATTATTGTTAGTAGCACACCATGATTTATGACAAACAACATTAAATTTAATAAATACATTATTTACTATTCTAGGGTGATTTAATATTTCAGTATTAAGTATTTATGATCCCGGCGACAAATATTTGTGTTAAGCTAAAATTATACATAATTTCTATAATAATTTACATTTTAAAATTAATTTAATATTGTAAAATATTATAGGCGAGCGGTTTACCAAAAAAAAAACACGCTTAGAAATGGAATATACCCGATATTTATTTTGCATTTCCACTGCACCAAACGTTTTTTTATTCGAATCTATATATTTTTTAAGGTTCAACTGTTCTTTTGATTAAAAAATGTTCAAATATTCAATTTTTTTTTAATTTTCTATGTTTTTTGGACTTTCCTCCCTTTCTATTATGTACTATCTACTTAATATGTTACATGTAACTTATCGAAAAATGCTTTGCTTTCAAGTTTTTTATGAAAAAATGCCTTAAAGAATAAAACTTTGGATTTTCTTTCTAAAAAACTACTAAATGAATGATCATTTTACAAAAAGCTTTATAATCTTTAGGTCTTAAAGTACAAGTATACCCTATTCGATGAACATACGACTGTGTTAGATTCTCTCGACAACGAATATTTTATTGTGCAAAATATGAAGAACGAAAGTAAATTGCAAATTATATTGTTGTTTATTGGAATACTTATTAGAGCCATTTACTTTCGTACTTCTTATGTTGTACACTAAAATATTCGTTGTCGATGAACCATAATAATATTTTGACAAGGATAAATGGTGTCTATCTCGCTGAAAGCATCCGATTTAAAAGAGCTAAAAAATTAAAAGTTTCATTGCAAAATAAATATTTTATTTTTGTAATGAAATGTTATTTGTTTTTAAGTATATCTAATTTTTAAGAAATAAATTACATTTATTTATTAACAATATATTGTGTTTAATTTAACATTTTTTTATCATTAATATTGAATATTTTTAGGGATGAGCTTAGAAGTAGACTTTTTTTAAAATATAATATTAAAATAAAAATTAAGATTAAAAATTTTCATATTTTAGAGTTTGTTACTACAGTACAACCTGCCATATCCGGACCTGTCATATCCGGACCTCCCCATATCCGGACGGTTCTGCGCCGTCCGGATCTACCGAAATCTACCGAGAAAGGCAGTCCTGCTGTTGGACAACGCACTAAAAGAAGAATTAAAAGATGTCGAAATAATGTATTATAGAATCTATAAAACGTGTCTCTCGACGTAAGTTATTGACGGCGTTGATTACTGGAATGTATGAAGAGACGAAACGTTTCAGAGACTGTAAAAGGTCTGTAAAAGGACTGTAAAAAGTGGTCTTGATATCCGGATTTTTTCATATCCGGATCGGTCTGTCGCTAGTGCTTACAATACCGAGCCAAAATCTCAATACCGGTATTTGGTATTTAAAATATCAAATACCGGAATCCCGGTATTAAAACCGGTATTATGAATAAAAAATATACGCGTTATATTTATAATATCCTCAGTTGATATATCGACTTGTTATTAAAACCTATTAAATTTTGTTTTGAAATGAGTAGATGTTGTTTACAACATTCCTAGAGAGTAGGAATAGATAGATACAAAAAATGTGCAAATAGAAAAATATTTGGTTCTAGGATAAATTTTGCAAGTCTTTTTACTCATGAAGTTTGTTATTTGTAAATTAATTTAACTTTAAAATATATTAATACAAAGATTAACTTACTGTGACAAATATTTTATATGGATTACTCTGTATTTAGACCGCTATATATTTTCAATTATTATTAATAATTCAGAAAATAAGTGAGCCTAATTTATACACCACAATACACAAAAGAAATGAAAAATAGATCTGAAAATGTAAAAACAATTCTGATTAATAAATCTTTCGACTTATTTATAAAATAAAGAAATCTAATTTTAAATATTTAAGAATTTTTGAACTCAATTTTAAGAACTCATTTTATATATTTGTATAGGTACACGAGATTTAATAATTTGGTTGTAGAAGCATAAATATGCAGTATTTTATGGAAAAATATGCAGTATTTTATGCAAAATATGCATATTTATCTAAAAAATAAGAATGTAATAAAAAATATTTACAATATTGTTTTATTTACAAAAATACTTACAATATTATTAATACATAATATATACAATTATTTTAACATATAAATATTATTTTGAATTGTGGTAACAATAGATTATCAAATGATGTTCAAAATTTTCTGATAAAAACTTATGGCTTCTATCTGAATACATATATTTATAAATAGAAAAACTTCTTTCGACATCAACTGATGTAACTGGGGCATTTTTCAAATTTTCTATAATAGAGGGTTCTAAATTAAGTGGTTCGGAAAATGTCCCAGCTAGTACTTGAACCACTTCAGAAAGAACCTGGTAACCATTATTTTCTTCATGGTTACTTTAAATTTTTGAAAAATTTCCTTTTCAATAGATAGTACCTTTAACGTTTTGACACAATAACTCAAATTCTTTTATTAAAACTCCACTCTCTAACAATGATGATTTGGAGGATTCTAATTGAGTTATAGTTTTCTGGACAAAACTATAATTTGATTTTATGAATGACAGTTGCTGTTGGAGGATGCTGTTGGAAGATTGGCAACTATCATTCGTTAAAAGATTAATTATTTTTTTTTAATCAACAAAATGATCAGTATAGAAATTAGCTGCTTCCAACCATGTTCCCCAACATGTTAAAATGGGTTGCGGTGGCAGGGGAACAGCAGGAAGCATATCTCTGTAACATTGTATTCTTACAGGTGATTTCAGGAATACATTTTTGACGCTCGCTATTAAACTGTTAACTAGTGGAAATTTTTTTCTTACTTCCTCCGCAACTCTGCTTATTCGATGCGCTAAATAAGTGACATGTATTAAGTTTGGATAAAATATTTTTAAATTTTGTCCTGCTTTCACCATATATGGTGCGGCATCAGATAAAATAAGCAATAATTTATCATTAGGCTCAGCAACAGGAAGAAAAAAGTTTGCTAATGCTTCTTGTAGAAACCGTGATATTCTTAGAGCGTTGGTTTTTTCCACTTGCTTACAGGAAATTAAATACGATTTTGGAAAGGTTTCATCGCTAAGTACACCAATCAATAAGTGCACAATGTATCTTCCTGACGAGTCAGTGGTCTCGTCCACACATATGTAAAAGTAATTATTACCTATTTCGGCCTTTATGTTGTGGATAACTGAGGAGTATAACAAATTGACATTATTTCTCTTTAGAGTCCGTTCACTGGGAATGTTTTGTTTGCAATATTTTTTTTTTAAAAGAACTAAAGTTTTCATTAGATAATTTTGAAAGCCATATATTAGAAGATACTAATGCACGACACAAGTCTTCGTTAAAAGTTTCTTGTTCGGTTTGCTTTTTGGAACTTGACTGAAAGCACTTGGACACTGAAGGTTGATATTTTTCGCCGGATGTGGTTTTTACTTTTTTAGCTAAATGTTTCGCGGTTCTGACATGCTGATCTATTTGAATTTTTTTTTCAGATGGAATTTAAAAAAGAATATAAATATTCTACAGTTGTACTTATTTTTAAAATCAAAGATTGTAGAAATAAATTAAAATGAACCGTTTGTGCACAACAATTAAAATATTTAAATTAAATCAAATAATAAACGGTGTAGTAATCTTGAAAATGTCAAGAAATGACTGTGTGAGAAGGAAGAACCCCCAAATATTTAAAGAGGCTCTTGGTCTTTTCTGTTTACATTTAAAGAAAAAATACTGTGAGCATAAATTAAAAGCACTTAATTAATAAGTCCAATATATGATATGTTTTTGTTTTTAGCAAAATTAAAGCAAACTATGCAAGTGTTAGAAAAAAAATGTTAGCGACCTTTCAGTAGACTATTGAATGATTTGAATTTTAAATAGGTATCCTATTTTTATCGCAAGGAGTTTAAAAAATGCTTGAAAAAAGAAAAAATACATCGATTTATTGCGAACTAGCGTTGTGTAGGTACTTTTCTTAAACATAATCTCCAATTTTAAAATCTTTGTTTGTACCACCGTGTAAATTTTTAAAATAAAATAAAAAATAATACGTATATACTTACGGTTTTGCCACAACATGAGCAATAAACTTTATCCATATCCATAGATAGCTCTTTTAAGGTTTTATCCAAGTTGAAACATCGCTTATACCCCAGTTAATAGGGAAAAAAACATGAAAAAATGTTAAGCAGGGTTTTGAAGGTGCTAAACGGTAGATAAGAGATAAATGATGATAATTCCGTGAAGACGTACAGCTAATTTTTCTTCTTTTTTTTTAAACAGGTACAAAGAATGACAAACTCAGTTTTTTGACTATAAAACGTTTCTTGTAAATTTTAGAGAAAAATGTTTTAAATAAGTGTTGTAGATCTTAAAAAGTTCTTGAATTTGATAGTACTCATATTAATATACATAAACAATTGACCTACATAATTGCAAACAACTCTCATTTTTGCACTAATTTTTAAATATTAATAACTTTACTTTTTACATAATGATATATAATTTAACTACTTTAAATTATGCCATTTAATGGTTTCTTTAAGTGCACTAAATTTCAACCAGATTGACCAAATAGTTTATAAGTTATTCAATTTGTTTATCCCAGAGAGCAATTGTTTATACAACTGTTCTTGCCCTAACAGTGAATCTAGAGATATTTAGCAAATCGCAATCAATTATCCGAGAGTCTACTTTTAAGATGCATTAAGAAAAAATTAACATTTTATTAAAATTGTTATTAAAAAACTCGTTTGAAAAAGACCCTACTTTCTAGGTTACAAACAATTTGAATAACTTTGACAGTTTTTATATCACACGCTTGCATGTAGGCTCACTGAAAAGCTGGTGAAAAAATACATATTAAAAAAGAAAAAATAATTTTATATGACAAATAGGAATCAAGTTAGTATTTTTTTTATAAATCAAATTTTGCATTGTTTATAAACATCTATATTTTACGATCCAGTTTATAGATTGCATATGCAGTGAAATAATAAAAACTTATGACCTGTTAAACTGATGGTACTCGTGAAACACCTCCAACGAAAGTGAAGGTGGGAATTGTTCAAGCTTCGCTTCCTTTTTTGGGAAAAAACTGCAATATATTATCACCTTCCATAGCATGCACAACCTTCTTTTTTAACTGGAGTAGCTCAAGAAAATACTAAAAATTGTGTAAATTTCACCTTGCACAATTGGAAAATCCCGTGAAAATCAATTAATTGAATTTTATTATAAAAGTTATTGAACTCTACAAGTATTCCTTAAAAATTATTTAAATTATTAATTAAAGTATATTTTTTATATAAATATAAAATAATTATAAATTAGTACAATACATTATTTATTTTTTTTTATTTGAAATAATTAAAAAGTATTTAAAAGTCCTTAATAGTTTTTAAAAAACTAATTTTTGTTTTATTTTGTTTTTGAATTGTTATGAAATGTTATTTAATTTAATGAAGCTATTAATATTTGTTTAGATAGGCATCTAATAAGTATAAATATGTAGGTAATATGTTTGCACTATTATTTAATAATGTATGTTAAGTTCAATAATTAGATTAAAATTCATATATTTGTTTTGATAGTAATATATATATTTTAATAAATTCATATAATTAATTATAAAAATAAAAAAGTAAAACATTGTTTATGAATTTTAATTTGATTATTCTAGTGAACGTCTATAACTTCTAAATCGCTTCTCGGCAAGATACAGTTTATCCTCTACAAAGTCTGACTCGACATCGTCAAGAACCACTGCAGCGCGATTACAACATTTTTTCTCCTCTTCTTCCACTGCACAGTTTGTAAAAAGATCCGTACAGTTTATACCATATTTTTTACAGCCACATCTTGTACTTTTGCAACCCGTTGAACATTTACATGTAATTTGTTTTAATATCTCTTTAGGTATCAAACAATCTAAGGTATAAATAGGTTCAAAACCCGTATCAGTTTTTTTCCATCCATACTGGGTAGCATCCAGTTTTTTACCTAACCAGTGTTAAACGCGAAGTACATGCTGATAACTTGCACCTTCTGTTGGGGGCAAATTTTCCAATTTAAAAGATTTTTTCCCTGTATTTCTTATAAATTGTAAAAAACGTAACTAATTTAATGCCAATATGTTATTATTTTTTTTATATGTAACATCAACTGCAGCAGAATACAAAGCAACAATGATATCACATCCGTTTTTCATGATGTCCTCCTTGTTAGCATTCTCGTCATAAAAAATATTTATCAGATCTACAATTTCTGACGATGCAGTTAATAATTTGAATTTTCCTTGATTAAAAAAGAGGAAGTTGTATCACACTCAGTAAAAATATATAAGAACCCAACGTATTTTCTTAGATGAGAATGTTTAAAACTATTACAACTATAATAGATAGATTTTCCTTTTGCGCCTTTTTTTTCAAAATATATGTTATTGTCCGGAGCAGAGAGTTGCGTCAATATTATGAGTATATCAGTATCATTACCAATTATTACAATGGTCTTGTTAGTTTCATATGTATGTTCGTGAAGAGCTGTCTGCACTATTAATACGTCTGCATCTTCATCTGCTACTTTAGTTCGGTACCCAGATTTGTTGAGCTCTGCACATAAAAGTTGAATCAATTGCTTTTTATTTTTACTAACTGCTAAAAATATTTTTTGTTTTATGGATAAGATCGTGTTTTCAACCAATTTATTTTCTGGGCCTGAGCTAATTATTATTGTATATTTATATAAATAATATTCTTTAATTAGTAAAATACAAGTAATTCTTACGAGAAATTATTGTAAAATTAAAGCAAGTAATAGCAATTAAACTGCAAATTTTTTCAACATGTTTCAAATTGGGATTCCATTCTAAAAAATAAAACGAAGCTATTCTCACCTTCACATTTGTTGGCGGTGTTTCACGAGTACCATCAGTTTAATGAGTCATGACTTTTTATTTTTTTTACTGCATATGCAATCTATAAACTGGATCGTAAAATAATAGACTTTCTTAAACAACTTACCTATTCAATTTTCAGCTCTTAATGTTTATAAAAAATGGAAATATGATTTATTGAAAAAAAAATTCTAACTCGATTTCTATTAGTCATATAAAATCCACTTTATTATTTTAATGTGTATATTTTCACCAACTTTTCAGTGAGCCTACATACGAGCGTGTAACGTAAAAACTGTCAAAGTTATTCTAATTGTTTATAACCTAAAAAGTAGGGTCTTTTTCAGGCGGTTTTTTTAACAACAATTTTGATAAAATCTTAAAACATTTTCAATACATCTTAAAACTAAAGTCTCAAATAATCGATTGCGATTTGTAAAATATCTCTAGAGTCACTGTTAGGGCAAGAACAGTTGTTTAAACAATTGCTGTCTGGGATAAACAAATTGAATAACTTATAAACTATTTGGTCTATCTGGTTGAAATTTAGCTCACTAAAATAACCCATTAATTGGCATAATTTAAAGTAGTCAAATTAAATATCGTTGTGCAAAAAATACAGTTATTAATATTTAAAAATTAGTGCAAAAATGAGAGTTTTTTAAAATTATCTCGGTCAATTGTTTATGTATTGCAATATGTGTCACACCAAATTGAAGAACTTTTTAAGGTCTACAATATTTATTTGAAACATTTTTCTCTAAAATGGATAAGAAACGTTTTATAGTAAAAAAACTTAGTTTTTCATTTTTTATAACTGTTTTAAAAAAAGAAGAAGAAAAATTAGCTGTACGTCTTCACGGAATTATCATCATTTATACCTCATCTATCGCTTAAAACCTTCAAAACCCTGTTTAACATTTTTACGTGAAATCGATGATTTTTTTCCCTATTAACTGGTGTATTATTTTCGGCATTTTCAAAGCACAATAATTATTTACAATTAGAAATTCACGTTGTTTACGCCTCCAATTTTACAAAAAAAAAAATGAAACCAAGTGAAACTGACCGTCAAAATAAAAATTTTACCTAGAGAAATAAACTGGCAAGCACAAACCCTAAATTCCAGGACAAAACGTGACAAAACTATAAGCCGCTGTCTTTTATTAGTTACTATACCAAGAATTTGAATACTAAGTGATTATAAAACAAAATTAAATATTGTCATTTTCATGCTATCTGTAAATTTGAATATAAAAATATTATATAGTTAACACCAAATTTTCAAAGTATATGCACTTTATGCTCACTTTTATAAAAATATGCAAAATTTAACATTTTTGCATTTTTTATGCCTTATATGCAAAATATGCAATTTGCATATTTGCCTAAGTCTACTGATATGTATCACCTTCCGCCTTACATTAACGACATTCACGCTTTTAGAAAGCGATATACTTGACTTGTATGTGTAATGAATGTGTTTAATAAATATTTTTTACAATGATATTTGATATTGGTAGTTTATCTTCAAAAATAATTTCTTGTAATAGCAAAAAATATCTTAGAAGAAAGTCCACGGACCTACTCAACATTTCTCATGAAAGAAGATTAAAAAGACCTGATCCTTTGGACCTCTAGTAAATCTGAACATCAGAGCAACAACAGAGTGCAGTGTCGTAGAGGTCCATGTCACCAGCCCCCCCTTTTTCGATTTGAGGGTCAAAAAAAGCTCATTCGTTTGTATTGCGTTGGTACTGGATTGTATCACCCTTCATTTGTTTGTACTGCCCCCACCCTTTTAAATCTACCTGGAGGGGCTGGTGACATGCCATCCCCCCCTTTTTCGATTTGAGGGTCAAAAAAAAGCTCATTCGTTTGTATTGCGTTAGTACTGGATTGTATCACCCTTTATTCGTTTGTACTGCCCCCACCCTTTTAAATCTGCCTGGAGGGGCTGGTGACATGTCATCCCCCCCTTTTTCGATCTGGGGGTCCGGGATGGGTATGTTCGTTTGTACTGCGTTAGTATCGGATTGTATCGCCCTTATTTTGTTTGTACTGTCCCCACCCGTCTAGATTGGCCTGGGGGGGCCAGTGACATGCTACCCTCTACTCTACACTTTTTGCCTTCTGAATGTCGAAAATAGGCTATTTCGTTTGTACTGCGTTAGTACTGGATTGTATCACCCGTCATTCGTTTGTACTGCCTCCACCCTTTTAAATCTGCCTGGAGGGGCTGGTGATATGCCATCCCCCCTTTTTCGATATGGGGGTCCGGGATGGGTATGTTCGTTTGTACTACGTTAGTATCGGATTGTATCGCCCTTATTTTGTTTGTACCGCCCCCACCCGTCTAGATTGGCCTGGGGGGCCAGTGACATGCTACCCCTCTACTATGCATTCTTTGCCTTCTGAATGTCAAAAATAGGCTATGTCGTTTGTACTGCGTTAGTACTGGATTGTACCGCCCTTATTTTGTTTGTACTACCCCTCCCGTTCTACATTTAAAACAGAGAAGGACTAGTGCTAGGAGTAAGGACACAAAATCAGCCAAACCTTGCACATAGTAACACCGCGGGTGTAAAATTTGGTAAATTCGTCAAAAATGAAACGAATTAAATTTTGAAACTAAAAACAGGCTTGCAAGCCACTCTCCACTCTCCATGGGGAATGGAAATTTACCCCCTCAGATGGATCTCGGAGTAGTAGCGATTTGAAAAATGGTACATGTATTTGTTGTAGATATTTTGAACACCATGTTCAATCAGAAATCAGAGCAGCGACCTTGTCTTTTCCTACTAGGAAGAAATTTATCCATCCCCTCAATAAATTTTACAGTTTCAGACGCTATCGATATGAAAATCAAAGATCTTATGCGGCGCATTCCGAAATGCACTCTTCGTTGTACAATTTCAACCTCTCTGGATAACTGACTAACTGAAACATACATACGGCAGAATTCATTGGAATCGAACATTATTAAAAGTATTTGGAACATTAAATGAAAAATTCCCACAATCAATATCTTTCTTACCATCTAATGTCAGAGACCAGATAACAATAATTGCCGCTGCTATGTTATGGCAATTTGGTTTCTACAAAGGTTTGTATTGTTCGTTTATGACTGCAATAAGATTCAGAATTTCCGTATTTCATTTGTAAAATAAATACAGTGTCAAAAACTTGCTTATACATTTGACGCACTGTCCGTCAACGTGTTAATTGACTCTACAGATTCAGTGCCAAAACGAGACATTTTTATAGAAAAATATTTGCAAGTATATTAAATGCCAAACTGACCTATTAAATAAACAATGACATTGCAATTTTCGATTTCTACTATGGAATTATCGCTGTATACGCTGTGAGCTTCGCTGGTGTCGCTCCTGGCGGATTACTAATCAACTTTCACTGTTAATTTTTAAATTTATTTTTTAATTGTTATCGCTTAATATTTACAACGCAAAAAGGTAATTAAATTATAATCGATTTTTTTAAGATTTTGCTAATCATTTTGACGTTCTATTGATTAAATATGGATTTCTTACTTCGGATACTTTCACAATTATCGTGTAGATGGCGGTAAGATTAATATATTAATTTATAATTAGATATTATGGAACATTAAAAAAACTTAAATTCAGTATTTAAAACGTATTGTATATTTAAGGTAAAATGTATAACACAGCTTTGACAAACTAATACTTTTTATAATTAATGTTTTTAATTTTAATTTTAAATTAATCACTTTGACATTTAGGTCAAATTTCCAGTAATCGTTTACAGACTTGTCACTACTGGCGCTCGCGAATTTGTAAATATCCCTTCTACGTACGAGCTCACAGCGTATAGGCCAGGGCGGATCTGTTTTGAGGTGGATGTGAGAGGTGGCATTCCGATTTTTGCAGATAAAATTAGGTGACAACTTCAGTAATTATAATTGACTTATGCTCCTTCTCAAATATGTTTGGAACATTATTAAAAAAATTAAAATTTTTAAGAATTTCGAAAAACATCGATTTTTTTCAACTTTCACTGCTTGTAACTTAAAAACGATTCATTTTGGAACAAAGTCATAGGGAAATAAAATAAAGATAATTGAATTTTGTATGATACACGACAGGACTGGTATAAAATATCTTAAATGATTATCCTTTCTGAAAAATAGCAATAAATACAAAATAAGAGGGCAAAATAAGCCTCTTTTTATTCAATGTTTTTCAACCACTTTGGTTGCACTTAGAACCTTCGTGTTTTACTTAGAAAATTCTTACAACATACTCAATCCGTCCACCAAATTTCATTAAAATCGACATAATAGATTTTGCATAATAATTTTGCAATCCAAATTTTTTTAGAAAAAGTTCAAATTTTTTAAAAACTTTCTGAACAAAAAGTAGACCTGTTAGAAGTTTGCTAATTTTTTTACGTATCGAGAGGTACTTTACCAATCCAATACAATTAAAAAAATTAAAATCGGATTATTTAAGGGGTTTCAGCACTGTTTTAAGGATATAAACAATTTTTTGCTTATAAACAAATATAGTGAGGACGTTTGAGTTGGAATAAATTCATTTTCTCGAGAATGGGCAACTCTGGAGATAAATTCCTAAACAGGTCGATTTTTATATTTAAATTATAATTTTTGGGATATCTATCATACTACTAACGTCATCCATCTGAGTGTGATGACGTAATCGATGATATTTTTTTAATGAAAATGTGGGTCGTGTGCTAGCTTATTTGAAAGATTATTCAATTCTCTATTTATTACATAATTATTTATACAGGGTGCCCAAATTTTTTTTTAATTAATTGAGACAAACAGAAGAAAGAATTTAATTTAGTTAATTCGAGATACATTTTACTGTTGTCCTAAAACAGAAAAAAATGTTTATTTGATAAATGACAGAAAAATGAATTTATTCGTATTTATTAACTCAAACGTCCTCACTGTATTTGTTTATAAGCCAAAAAATTGTGTATATTTTTAAAACATTGCTGAGGCCGATTTAATAAACCAACTTAAGTTCTGTAAAGTGTATTAGATAGGTAGGGCGTATCTTTATATGTAAAAAAATTAGCAAACTTCTAAATAATGGTCTACTTTTTGTTCAGAAAGTTTATAAAAAATTTTAACTTTTTAAAAAAAATTTAGATTGCAAAATTATTATGCAAAATCTATTAAGTGTATTTTATAGTCGTATATCATAAAAAATTCAATTATCTTTATTTTATTTCCCTACGACTTTGTTCCAAAATGAATCGTTTTAAAAACGATTGAAAAGTTGAAAAAAATCGATGTTTTTCGAAATTTTTAAATATTTGAAGGTTTTTATTAATGTTCCGGACATATTTGAGAAGGAGCATAAGCCAATTATAATTACTGAAGTTGTCACCTAATTTTATCTGCAAAAATCGGAATGCCACCTCTCACATCCACTTCAAAACAGATTCGCCCTGGTCTATACAGCGATAATTCCATAGTAAAAAATCGAAAATTGCACTGTCATTTTTTATTTAATAGGTCAGTTTGGCATTTAATATATTTGCCAATATTTTTCTATAAAAATGTCTCGTTTTGGCACTGAATCTGTAGAGTCAATTAACACGTTGACGGACAGTGCGTCAAATGTATAAGCAAGTTTTTGACACTATATTTATTTTGCAAATGGAATACGGAAATTCTGAATCTCATTGCAGTCATAAATGAACAAAATAGGCTATATTCAAAATAAGATAGCTAAAAGGAACTACATCGTTAACGGGGTTTTATTATTTCATATGGTCAATGAACATCTATATATGAAAAGACCGCGGAGTGCTACCATTTAAAGTGGTGCGTTTTTGAGAAATTGGTGAATTAGTCCCTGGGAACAGGTTACGTTAGGGTGAGTTGTATGCACCTTTGGTACAAACACTTCTACATGAAAATTTTTTCTGGTTAAATTTCCTATCTAAATATAACTTTTTAAAGTCAAAGATACTTTTTTTTACAAAAATATATTCAAAAGAAAAAGCACAAAGAAACCCAAAAGAAAGAAATTTTGTTTTTTGTCCCATAACTTTTGTCCATGAGGATATAGGTATAGACATTGCTTTACAGAAAAAAAACCTATATATTTCTTCTTTAAAATGTTGTTTAGTAGAGGTAATTAGGATTTATAGTTTTCGAAATATGATTTTTCAAAGTTCGCCACTCACAGCAATTATGGGCAATTTTCCTTGTTATTTCGCAAATATTGTTCTGTAACTTTTTTCTACGTAACTTTAGGTATATGCAATGACACACGTAATAGGAACAGAAATCAATTACCTTTAAAATGGTCTACTGTATAACGTTGTACGACTTTTTTTAAAGAGATTATGGTTTTTCAAGGTTTTGTACTTTTAACGATTTTTTATAATATAATAAAAATAAAATAATACTATATAATATATTATATATAATATAATATTAGATTATATATAGTATATATAATATAATATTATATTATATATTATATATTATATAATACCTAATATAAAAAAATATTATTTTTTACATTTTTTACGATTATTTTTGAAATTTCTCATTATAACTCATTTCTCATTTTTTTCTTTTACATGAATATAGGTACAATATATTGCTCAATAAAGAGAGCTTACTTTCTGTTCTTTAAAATGGTGTATCATCTATATTTAAATATGTAATGGAAACCGAGTGATTTATTTTTTACCACATTTCTTTTACAAAAATTACATAAACATTAGTCTTAGAAAACATCACTTTAGTTAAAATTATTTAAGCGTTGACATTTAAAAATTTTTCAAAATCAAAGTCCATCTCTTCATTAGCATTAGCTTCAATATCTTCCTCTGACACCTCAGTGTGCTTCAGTGATCTTAGAGTTCCCACAATTAGTACCCATGCACATGCACCCTTTGCAGAATATTGAACAACTAATTCCTATCTTCCTACAACCGCAGTTTTTTGTACATCCTTTGGTACATTTACATGCTATTTTTTCAAGCAAAGCTTGTGGTGCAGGAGCTTTGACAGTAAATATTGGAATTAATCCATATTTTGAAGTTAACCCGGCCGAGTCAAGTGGATCCAAAGTATTACCTATAAAAACAAGATTCAATCATAACACACAATCACATAAAAAAGTTATAATGAGGAATTTAAAAAATAATCCTAAAATCAAAAATCGTTGCTAGTACTTATTACATTTTGAAAAAGCATATCGTATTCAAAAATATTCCTAGAATTTTTTATAATACACCATTTCAAAGTAAACAGAATAAGCTTTCTTTTTTATTATATAATATATACCTAAATGTAAAAAAAGTTATAATGGGTTTAAAAAATAATCGTAAAAAATATAAAAACTCGTTAAAAGTATAGTCTTGAAAAAGATAACCTCTTTAAAAGAAGTCGTACAACATTATGCAGTAGAACATTTTAAAGGTAATTGATTTCTATTCCTTTTACATGTATCATTGCATATGTCTAAAGTTACGTAGAAAAAAGTTACAGAACAATATTTGCGAAATAACAAGGAAAATTGCCCAAAATTGCTGAGTGGCAAACTTTGAAAAATCATATTTCGAAAACTGTAAATCCTAATGACCTCTACCAAACATCATTTTAAGGATAAAATATGAAAGTTTTTTTTCTGTGAAGCAATGTCTATACCTATATCCCCGTGGGCAAAAGTTATGGGACAAAAAACAAAATTTCTTTAAATAAAATTAACATGAAGTAAAACTCCCTAGTGTAGTTGGTATATTTAATAAAAATTATAAAAATTTTTAAAAATCCAAACGGATTACGTTCAAAACGTTTTCGGACTTATCAGTCCATCATCAGTGAACCTAAAAGTAAGTAATCTCACTTAGTAAAATTGAAAAGGGTGAAATTTTGAATGTTAAAAATTGAAAAGTGTGGTTACGATTACTTACTCTCTGTCCTTGCTAAATAGCCACAATGCCAAACACTGGTCAAGATGTATGTTCTAACTACATGGTGAAATCTGATCTACAATTTGGCTTACATTGGATGCCAACGGATTAGTACTAGGAACATGATGCTCTACTCCATTAATTAAGAGATTTTTTTATAATTAGGTCTACATTGAACTACGTTTAGTCTGTCAATGATTTAGAAGGAAGTTGAAATACTTCAAATGTCAGTAACATTGACATCCAGGAAAGGGAATTTTTAAGGTATTAACCAAGGTCAAGATCCAATGTGGTTACGGAACTTTAAGTTTAAGACTGTGTTGGAATTTTAATTTTTAATATTAGAATTTAAAATTTACTATTTTTATAAAAATATTACAACCATTACCATAAACTTGACTATAAAATTAAATTTGATCGAACTTATTGTCATAATATTGTAATGAAAAAAATGTAGGATAGAATTATTGGTTAATGAAAGTTAATAATTTTTTTGGCCTAAAATAGCCTTGTGGGTGAAAGTTAAAACGTTGAAGTGATACAACCGTTGTTTAGTGTGTATAGAAATATAAATTTGTTAACTGTAATGTTGGTTGTATAAGTCTAGTAAGATATTGATTCTGTATGAAATTAACCAATTAAAAAATTTGGTGAGAATTGAGGTAACTGATATAAGATTGTTAAGTGAAAAATATAAATAATTGACGGGATGTGAAAATGTGTTAGTTATAGTCAAAAATATAGGAATATATTTTTCAAAATTTCTTTCTTTTGGGTTTCTTTGTGCTTTTTCTTTTGAATATATTTTTGTAAAAAAAAGTATCTTTGACTTTAAAAAGTTATATTTAGATAGGAAATTTAACCAGAAACAATTTTCATGTAGAAGTGTTTGTACCAAAGGTGCATAGAACTCACCCTAACGTAACCTGTTCCCAGGGACTAATTCACCAATTTCTCAAAAACGCACCCCTTTAAATGGTAGCACTCCGCGGTTTTTTCATATATAGATGTCCATTGTCCATATGAAATAATAAAACCCCGTTAACGTTGTAGTTCCTTTCTATAATACATAATCAATAGCCTAAAACAAACCTTTCTAGAAAACAAATTACCATAACATAGCAACGGCAATTATTGTTATCTGGTCTCTCGCATTAGATGGTAGGAAAAACATTGATTGTGGGAATTTTTCATTTAATGTTCCAAATACTTTTAGTAATTTTCGATTCCAATGAATTCTGCCGTATGTATGTTTCAGTTAATCAGTTATCCAGAGAGGTTGAAATTGTACAACGAAGAGTGCATTTCGGAATGCGCCGCATGAGATCTTTGATTTTCATATCGATAGCGTGTAAAACTGTAAAATTTATTGAGGGGATGGATAAATTTCTTCCTAGTAGGAAAAGGCAAGGTCGCTCCTCTGATTTCTGATCGAAAATGCTGTTCAAAATATCTCCAACAAATACATGTACCATTTTTCAAATCGGTAGCGCAGAACTACTCCGAGATCCATCTGAGGGTGTAACTTTCCATTCTCCATGGAGAGTGGCTTGCAAGCCTGTTTTTCAGTTTCAAAATGTAATTCGTTACATTTTTGACGAATTTATCAAATTTTACACCCGCTGTGTTACTATAATAGTTCTGGCTAATTTTGTGTCCTTACTCCTAGCATTCATCCTCCCCTGTTTTAAATGTAAAGGGTAGCATGTCACTGGCCCCCCAGGCCAATCTAGACGGGTGGGGGCGGTACAAACAAAATAAGGGCGATACAATCCGATACTAACGCAGTACAAATGAACATACCCATCCCGGACCCCGTGATAGAAAAAAGGATCCCCCTCCAGTCAGATTTAAAAGGGTGGGGCAGTACAAACGGATGAAGGGTGATACAATCCAGTACTAACGCAGTACAAACGAAATAGCCTACTTTCGACGTCAGATGGCAAAAAGTGCAGATTAGAGGGGTAGCATGTCACTGGCCCCTCCAGGCCAATCTAGACGGGTGGGGGCGGTACAAACAAAATAAGGGCGATACAATCCGATACTAACGTAGTACAAACGAACATACCCATCCCAGACCCCCATATCGAAAAAGGGGGGGATGGCATGTCACCAGCCCCTCCAGGCAGATTTAAAAGGGTGGAGGCAGTACAAAAGAATGAAGGGTGATAAAATCCAGTACTAACGCAGTACAAACGAAATAGCCTATTTTCGACATTCAGAAGGCAAAAAGTGCAGAGTAGAGGGTAGCATGTCACTGGCCCCCCCAGGCCAATCTAGACGGGTGGGGGCAGTACAAACAAAATAAGGACGATACAATCCGATACTAACGCAGTACAAACGAACATACCCATCCCGGACCCTTAGATCGAAAAAGGGGGGGGTGGCATGTCACCAGCCCCTCCAGGCAGATTTAAAAGGGTGGGGGCAGTACAAACGAACGAAGGGTGATACAATCCAGTACTAACGCAATACAAACGAATGAGCTTTTTTTCGACCCTCAAATTGAAAAAGGGGGGGCTGGTGACATGGACCTGTGTCGTAGTGCAGTGAAATAATCTTGTTTTAGCTTCAGTGATTTTTTAAACTTCTTTCGTATTTTTTATTCATGTTTCTTAGACTTTTAATAATCATATTTGTTGTCTGAACTGTCCAATATACAAATTTTTATCTATGTATTATGTTCCAAGTAATTGTTATGTCTTATTTTAAAATTATAATCTTATATGTCTTACTGGGTGCTCCCCACTGGGCTGCCTCCATCTATGTTATTTTTCAATAACTATATGTATTGCTTATTGTTTGTAATGAGACAGATTGCAATAAACATTGGATGTTAAAAAAAAAGAAAGTTTATTGTGCATCAATTCCATTTTTATAAATTAAGCTAATACCGAAATACCGGTATTTTTATTATAAATACCGGTATCGAACGGAAAATATCGTCCGGGATCCCGGTATTCGGGATCCCGGAATCCCTATATTGTAAGCCCCACCTGTCGCCACATTGATCCGGATATGGCAGGTTTGACTGTATTTATTTTTATACATTATTATTTCGAATATGCCTTACGAACAGTCTACCGTATAGTGTACCCAAGTGTGTACAGCGGTCTCGGCGATATAGATGAGCGGCGCGTAGAAATCTTAATTTAAATGGTACCCCCGTTAAAATAGGCAAAATGTCCTCACTCCCAGAATTTATTTTTTTATTTTTTTTTCTTTCTATGTGAATAAAAAAATGAGATTCAGCGGAATTTTAACCTTCTACAGCTTTTCCCCTCCCACACCGTCAAAAACGTCATTTTTTCGTTGTTCTTGTTTTAGGCGGGATGCAATTAATTTAAAAATTTCAAAAAATTCCCATGCGTAGTTGAGGCTTTTACAAAATTCATCTTATTTTTATAGAGCCCCAGGTTGAGTGTAGGTACATAACTTCAAAGTGTATTAATATTTAATTTTTTTTAAATGCTTATTTTTAAATTAAAACTTTATTAAAATCTTTTTTGTGGAGATGGCTGCAGATATAGTTTTTAGTATTTTATGTATTTTATCATAAACTACATTCTTAATTTTTTTCAGATTTTTCCTTAAGACGTGCCATTTTGAAAAATCCGAAAAACTGTTTTTTATTAGGATTTCGGGGATTTTCCCCATTTTATAGACTTTATAATGTAGGTATTGTCGAAGCGGAGATCGGTAAAATATGCGCATTTTATCAATGAAATTAGATATTTGTAAGATATTCCAGAGGCCGCTACAGATAAAATGTTTTACCGACCTATTAATCATTCAGAATTACTCAACGGATATTAGTACAGTTAAAATAATTAAGACGATAACCGGACAACATTGATTTATTGAGTAAAATTTAGTTTTTTTTTACTTTAATGACAAAAAAGCAAGCCCATTAGCAGAACCCCATTAAAAATTATTTTGCACATCATATTTAAAACATTATTTGGTTGAAAAATCTCATTTTTGTTGGCAAAAAAAAATATATTAATTTGTTTGGACTAAATTAGAGTGGTGCTTATCTTAAAAAGGATATGTTACTACTACCATTCGCACAGTGTTGCCAAACTGAATTTTGTTATTTTGGGTGTAAATTTTTTCCACGGATCTCACATAAAGTCTTGAGAGTAGTTTTAATTTAGTAAATAAGTGAAAACAATAAAGACGCACAATCACGTCACATGCCAATGAAAACTGATGAAGTTACAGGGTTGCCAATCCAAATTAATAGATACTGGAGTTAAGAGGTTTTCTATATTAACACGTTGACGAACAGAACGTTGCGTAGAACACGTCTAATTTCGATTGATGTAATGTGACAGAACGTCTATAGACGTTGAATTTTCCCTATTCTACTTTGCAAAATACATATACTGTCACAACACTTGCTTATACATTTGACGCACTATCCGTCAATGTGTTAACATTTATAAAGTGAACATAAATGGCTGGCTGGCATACGAGTATTTCTTGGACTGAAGAAGAATAATTTTGTACAATTTGGTATAAGAAAATCATCTTCGCAAAAAAAATATAGTTACGATTATGTAGCAGCCCTCTTGTCTGTATATTTTGTTTAAAAACAGTCTACGTTATTGTTAAAGCTGGTTTAGACGCTGCGATAAATAAGAGTCGTTTCAATATAATATCGTCGCGTGTAATGGCCGGGATACACGAGGCTAGTTTTTCAAGCTAGGATAGCAAGCTAGCGCTTTAAAACTAGCAAGCTAATATTACTAGCTTCATGTATACAGAACTAGCTTAGCTTTTGAGCTAGTAAGCGAGTGAGAAAGACAGTATGCCAGTGTCTTAAGCAAGGATAGTTTAATAGCATGGAGTTCTATTTTGTTAAGCTACTTGCTTCCCCCTCTACTGGTTTTACTATCCTGGCTTGTGTACCACCCTCGTCTGGCCGACAAAGCTAGTGTTTTCGAACTGCAAGTGCGTATTGTCAACCTGTTTTAGTTTTTCAAACAGATAACCCCGTGCCTCTAAAACTAATATGCCAAAATTAGGTGCCGATATTAATTTAAATTTTGTACAAATGTATTGCAAGGATAAGTGTATTCGTGATTCAGCGTTGTCAAAACGCATTTTTTGGATAAATCTTCTGTTAATTCATCCAATGCAATTTGACACAGTTTCCAAAGTATCTGTTCACTCGAGCATTGTTTTTTTTAGGAAAAATTGTTGCTCTATTGACCTCGCAATAGTACTAGCTACTGGCTGAAAATTTCCTAGCCACATGTAAACTGTTCTAGCATGCGCCAAGCCAGGACAGTAACTCAGGTTAGGATACCGCGATATCTAGCTTGCTACCCTAGCTTGAAAAACTAGCCTCGTGTATCCCGGCCATAAGCTATAAATCGCTGCGATGTACCGTAATAAAAAAATCGAGAAATTTTAGCGATTGATCGTTACTATAAATTGCTCGCATTTATCCCAGCTTTTGGTAAAAGTTGTGTTGGCATTTTTAACATAATTCGGGTGTCTTGCAAATAAGTCAAGTTCACACCATATCAGATCTTCCAGCAGAAGCTAACAAAGTGTATGTACATATTGTACATACACATAAACACGTCTTATCTATCATTGTTATTGATAGAGATAATAATGTCAAACATCGACGAGAGCACAACCGACAACAGAAGCGATATTTAACCTACAAAAGTGACAATAAGATATTGTCATATTATGCAATAGAATCTCTCTCGAGAAATCGAGAAATAGCGCCTCACTCCTTTAGAAACGTATATAGCAATATCGAGAGAATTAAACGACAGTTCAGCTGGTGTTGGATTATTTCCCGTATCTGTTAGGAAGTCTGCTAAATGCATAGTCGTCGGTGGCATACGCGGCTGAATCGAAGCTTTGCTCTAATTACTGAAATTGCTTCGATGTGGGTTAATACGGCGAAGGGTTTCGCTATAAAATCAGGATAAGGAAAGCAACGTACTAAACAGGAAAATCCAAAAGAAAGCAAAAGTTTTCGCAACGACTATCTCATCTATTCTTTATATTATTTGATTTGTTGATGTTCTTCTGGTGTTGGCGTTGAGCATAGCAATAGTAATAAAGGTACAGAAAAAGTAAATATTATTACTAAAAATAAACACGATAACAACAAATCGCGGATATAATGTTAATACAAAAACCAGGGAGCATAAAATCAACGATAACACTACTAGTAATAATTGAGAAGAAAATGGTAATAAGGAAATATATGATAACGAGACAAATCATACATATAGGAATAGCGACATGAAATGTGACAACTCTGACCGACAACGAAATATAAGCTTAAGCAAAATGAAAAAATGGATGTACTTACAAATTATGGGATTAAGCGAAACAAAAAAGGTAGCGAAGAGACACATCAATATGAAAGAGAAATATAGCATACTCTATTCCGGACTACCGCTGGGACACATTGCAAAAGAAGGAGTTGGGCTAATAGTGAATAAAATAATAGAATCAAGGATAACAAACTCCGAAGCAGTATTATCTAGAATAATTACAGTACAAATAGAATTATAAATCAAGATGGGGATAATACAAATATACGGACATGAGGTAATGAACAAGAGACAATGATAGAATTCTACAACGAACTCCCAAATGCATTAAACAAATTAAGAGAGGCAGGAAAAAAAAGAATATGTGTGTACTTTGTACGCACGTAAGAAGTTATACTTCTATTATAGCCCTTGGCGTGAAAAGGGTACAAGCCACAAAACTATAAAAATCGATATTTTCTATTTAAATGATTCGGGAATAAGGGTACAAACCATACAAAATTTATTTTGACGATTCTCTAACAGATGGCGCTAGTGTGGTGAAGTGTCATTTTTACAATTTCTGCAGCACATCGGTCATTTTCAAGAAAAGGTTACAAGCCACCATCATGAGTGAACCACGTGCCGGATGTTCTCGTGATTTTTATCAGTTTTCAAGTGATTAAAGTGAAAAAAGTAACAGTGATTGGGACTCAGATGATAGCATAAAAGACAAGGATTATGTTGAAAGTGAAAATGAAGATATTTCATCGTCCTCCGAGCAGCAACAGGTACGTTTTTTAGGTTTTGTGGCATACACCCTTTTACTGTACTTTTTGTGGATATATTTTTGCAAGTCACGTGGCTTATTTTGTGGCATATATCCTTTTTCTGATTTTTTTTATATCTATTTTAGTAGTTTGCGACATGATGTGATGTTTTATAAAGTTTATGATGCTACACATGCGTAACCAATAAAACTATTAAGATATTTTTTACCATTCAAAATATGTTTAGAATACCAACTGCTATTAATAACGCATATTTTTTTTCAGGAAACCCCAAGAAAAAAGCCGTGACGAACTTCCTACCCCTGAAAAAGAAACAAAAAGTAGGTGGCGAAGGAAAAATGTAGATAAATACAGTTTAAGAAAGACGCGCCGAAATCTTGGTTCATCCTATACAAGCAAGAAATGTAAAAATGTTTCAGCGAGAGACTTGTGTCCGCCTTGTGGATGCAAAAAAAACTGTAGGATGCTGCTTTAAGGTACAGAAAACCAAATTTTTGACGGATTTTAGAATATTGCAGATTATATCAAACAGAACTTATACTTATTTCATAGCATGAAGCGCGGCAAGCTAAAAAACGTTCATATCCTAAGAAAACAAAGAAAGTTGAGTCTTCCCGAAATTTTAGTTTTTATTACTTTGTGAAAGTAAATGGTTTTGATGTGAAAGTATGCAAAAAATAATTTATGTCCATAAAAAAGCTTCTCCAAAGCGCTTACAACTGCTACAGAAACAAATGGTTGCAGGTTTAACAACACCTAAATCAGATCAAAGAGGAAAATTCTTGGAGCGTCATAATAAAATATCGGAAGAGGCGTGCCAGTTGGCTCGTGATCATGTTAATAGCATTCCAAAATACATTAGTCATTATAGCAGAAAAAAACCCTCATAAAACATACATTGATCATGATCTAAATATCTTCTTTATATTACGAGTATTACAAACCTTGGTGTGCTGAAAGAAATCTATTACCCATTAGTCAAGATAAATATAGAAGGATATTTTGTTCAGAATTTAACATAGGTTTCAAGATACCTCTAAACGATACCTCTAAACGATACCTGTAAAATATGTGATGAACTAGAGGCAAAGATTGAGAATTCCAAAGAAAATGAAAATACTTTGATGAAATTGAAGACAGAAAAGGAGTTGCATTTAAGGCGAGCTGAAGCAATGCAAGATACGTTAAAAAATGAGATAAGCATGTCAGCTTCAAAAGATACATACGTGTTATCATTTGACCTTCAGCAAGCACTTCCTGACTTCCTGTGCCCTCTTTAACAACTGGTCCAGCTTTTTATTTGAGGAAGGCATGGGTGTATAATTTGCGAATTCATGACTGCATAAATAACAAGGGCTATATGTATATGTGGTCTGAGAATACTGGGAAAAGAGGCAGTGATGAGATTGCAAGTATTCTCTTGAAACACTTTAAAGAACAAGAACACCTCCCCAAAAACCTAATCGTTTATACGGACAACTGCGGAGGACAGAACAAAAACTGGGTCTTGATTGGGTTGTGGAAGCAGTTGGTCACAGAAGCTGTATATGAATCCATAGAACATAGGTTTTTAGTAGTTGGACATACACATCTTCCGTCAGATAGGGATTTTGCTATTATAGAGAAATATAAGAAGAAAATGAAGGTGGTATATGAACCAGTAGATTGGTATGAGGCAGTAAAAAAGTGTAAAAGGAACAATCCATTTCACGTGACAGTACTAAAGAGAGAAGACTTCTTATCCTTTAAAGTGTTGGAGGAGAATCTAAGTAAAAAAAAGTTTACAGATGAGAAAGAAAACGTCGCGTTTAGCAAAATTATCATCTTTAGATTAGAAAATGAAAACCCGAACATACTCAAAATAAAACATTATTTAAATGAAAGTTTTAAGAACGTGAATATTGGGGTATGAGAAGAATATCTTTGACAGAATGTCTCAAACAGAAATATTTGGACCCAATAAAACTAAACCAAAAAAAGATAAATAATTTATCGCTTTTACTTCCTTATATTCGTGAAGTCAATCACCAATTTTATATGGAAATTGGCGCTAAAAATTGTGTTCGCCAAGAAGAAACATTAGAGCCACACAACCAATGGAAGTCGAATATTTGGATAAAGATTTGCCGTTAAGTGATGAGGACTAATGTTTATGTATTCGTTTTGTGTTTTTAAGTGTTTCGTTTATTCTTTCATGTAAAAGGCTACAAGCCACATTTTTTTTGTAAATAAATCATTAAAAAAAAAACTTGCGATTTTTGTTAGTTATTATTATTGCTAAAATATTAGGCAACTTATTTACCTATTGTACCAAAATTCAATTAAATTTTGTATTGAAATTGGATTTCCTGGATTTAAAATGACTTTCTAAAGGCGATTTCTCAAAACTAATTGTATGTGGCATATAACCTTTTCACGCCAAGGGCTTTAATAATCTAACTTCATCTTATGATTTCAACGAAATCAATATACCTATACATTTACATGTATACATTAAACAGTTTTTTGTATTGTATTTAAATATTAAACTAATTTTAGAAAGAAGAAAAAGAATACCAAAAATTACAAAAAAAGGATATGACTTTGTCCGGATTTGAACAGGGGACCTCTCGATCCCTAGGCGAATGCTCTACCTATCAGCTACCACCGTTTTTGTATTAAATCGATCATTTCTCGGACGTAATTACAATAATAATATATTCTTTTCACGCACACCTATATTTGCGCTACATAACTTAAAATATGCAGCGACTAATACCATACTGTCGATGTGCGCATGCGCCAGGGAATGTAAAAATTCACCCTCGTGCCTAAAGAAGTATAACTTCAAAAATGTATAAAGAATATCCTTATAAGTAAAATAATAAATACAGGAAGAATTCCAGAGGAATGGAGAACCACTCAAACGATAGCGTTATTTAAGAAAGGTGATAGGACAGACCCCAGTAACTATCATGCAGGGATAAATTTACTGAGCACTATACTGAAACTCACAAAAAAAAACTGATGGAGAAAATAATGGCCTGCATAAATAAAGTCGGAAAAATGAAAGGATACCCATCCCATGAACGATCACATGAATCACATATTTTGTTGAAAATGAATAACCATTTTCAATTTCTTAGCCTTTCCCGTATTTTGTCTTTGCTGTATTTTCTTCATTAATAATAAACGAGAGAGATAGATTATTAATAATCTGAATAATATGTGATTGATGTAATCGTTCATGCACTCAAAAAAATTTAGTTCGTAATATTGATTAACAGTGATTACTGAATAATATTTCGTTGTCACAACAATTTAATTTGTTGTTTCAACAAACTTTTAGACATTGACGAATGTATTTGGTTATTGTCACAATGATTAAATAATAATTGTGAGAATAACTAGAGTACATTAATCAATAACACTCAATTTATTCAGCCAATAACTTAGTTTCGTATATTTAATAAATACTGTTAATTCTGGCAGCAACTCACGTTCTTGATTTCGTAGATGACAAGCAATTACCTTGGTTTATCGTGACAACGTACAGATTTCATTAAAACAATGTACAAATGTTGTTAATATAGAGTAATATATGATTATTGAGCAGATGTAAATTGATTGTTGTGACAACGAATGCATTAATCAATCTACTACTGCATTTAATACCCACAATCAATGCGTGCATTGTGACAATAATCGTAGTGGTTGAGACATTAAATGTTTTGCTTGACCATTTGAAAGTTAACGGCTTTTCCTTATCGTGATACCCCTAGCTTGTCTGTGTTACCGAAGTGCCAAATAATAATTGCATTTCGTTTTCAAGTGTAGTCCGTAGTATAAGGAAGTTTTTGTGTGTCTATTATCGTGAAATTTCGGACGAATTCTTTTTAAATGTATTCATTTTTTTCGAATCCTGAGAAAACTAATTATTATTTTTGAAAATTTAAATGCAAAATAAAATATTACAGTATTATCGAGGGTCTGAAGTCCCTGAGAACCTCTATAATGATTATTTTAATAAGTCACAGGGGCGAAAAAGAGAAAATTTAGTATGATTTTTAATTTCAAATAGGCATACCATTCAACAGAAACTTTTTGTTTATTCTAAGGGACTTTCTGCCCTCGGTAATAATGTAATATTTTATTCTGCGTTTAAATTTTTTAAAAATACTTATTAGTTTTCTCAGAATTCCAAAAAAAATGAATGCGTTTAAAAAGAATTCGATCGAAATTTTGCACCTGCGCTCTCAAAAAGGATTAAAGTGTTATACATTTTTGGAATCACTATTTCAAATGCTTTTAAATAAGCTGTCACATGACGTTCTTTCCCATTAAAAAAAATCAAAGTTAAGCCGCGCTTGTCACCTGAAGAGGGACCGTGTAAAGTTCGAAACATTGATGTTATAATAGACTTTGATTATTTTAAAAATCGACCTGTCCGAGCGTTTTAATTATGTGCTAAAGATAAATAAGTTAATAAGGGGGTGAGGGAGCGTAACACTTATTCCAGTACACTGTATAAGTGAAATCATATGAAAAATCACACAGTGTAAAGTCCTTTAGGTTAAGGACAAAAAAGGGGGATTTAAAAAATTATTATTAATCAATTAATATCATACATTGGGCTATTCAATAGCCGCTATTGCATTCAGTAATTATTAATATAAAATATGTTCATAGTAGGAATGAACGAAACTGATTGTAAGAATGAATATAATTGCTTGTAAGAAAAACCGTATTTATTGTGGGAATGAAAGGAATTAATTGTAACAATAAACGGAAATAATTGTAGAAATAAACGAAACACGTTAGGAGAAATAACACTGTTATTGACACAACGAATAGTCTTTGTCGGTCAATTAACGACGTTGTTGTTTCAATAAATAGTGTTCGTTGACTCAGTAAACAGAGTTCGTAATATCAATAAATAGTGTTCGTTGACTCAGTGAACAGAGTTCGTAATACCAATAAAGTGATATTTTGGTATACATAATGAATGTTCGTCCATTCAATAAACGTAATACATTGGCTCAACGAACGAAAATAATGAATTGATGAACATCGTTTTGTTGTCCCAATAAAACCAAGAATTGGACAAATTTTAAGTATTGCGTTTGTTGTCTCAATTAACATTTTTATTGATATTACGTACCTTTTTTGTTGAGTGTGGGTATTCTTTCATTTTTCCGACTGTATATCGGATGAACAACAAGGATTTAGAAGTGGAAGATCATGTAACGATGCAGTTTTTGTGATGAGAAAACTAGCGGAGAAATCATTAGAATATAACAAACCAGCCTTTTTCTGTTTCATAGACCTAGAAAAAGCGTTTGATAGAATCTAACTAAAAGATATGATACACATCTTTTATGTGATATATGTAAGAAATAACATAGAAGTTAAAGTCAATGGAATAATAACAATACCCATAGAAACGAACACAGGAATCAGGCAAGGAGATCCACTAAGCCCTCTACTGTTATGAGTCCTCTACATATTAATATATGAGTTATTTTCAAGAAATTTCTGCAAAAAAATAAGAGTCACCTCTCAACATCCAAAAGTACTAATATTTTTACAGATGAGCCCTGGTCTAATATTAATTACCATAATTCGGAACCGACAAGGAACGTGAAGAAGAACAACAATACCACTTGATAAATTGCTGTATAAGCAGTATTATAATTAATATATGAACAATCAGTGACCAAATTATTTCGCTAGATAAAAAAAGCAAAAATATTATTTCCTTATTGATTCATTTGCGAATATTTTACAGAGTTTTAGATTAGGTATTCTGATGTTTCCTTGGCCCTTTTGAAACTAGTAATAATTTCGCATGTTACTTCGGTCTTACTAAAATAAGAAATAAAATACATAATATGCTGAATAAACAAGCAATTTCGCTTGTAGTCATAAAACACAATAACAAAAGTTTTATTAGCTAGTGCCTTAAACTAAACTTGATATAAACTAAGTGCTATAATAATCCGGATGAAACTATTGCCCTTCGGACTATAAAAACGTAAGTTTTAATCAAACATCACACATCTTCTAACACTAAACTTTAAATTCCACTACCCCATTTAATCCAAATTTTACATGTCATTGAAGAAGTTGTAAATTTTCCGATTTTCTAAAATATAAATTTACCTCTTGGAGAGCCATCTCCTCCTTGGAGATATAAAAGTGAAGCGAATTCTCGTAATAAAACTTTTCATTTCTTTTCAGCTTTGTATTATTTATATGGAAAAAATTTATTGCACTTCTTTATATGGATTTTTAAGAGACAATATAAAATTCGCTTAACGTCATTGTAATTAGCAATACTCGTAACATTTTATTTAAATATGACATTATTACAACAAGTGACCAAGTCGTACAAAATTTTTCTAGGAAACCCTCGTGTGTGATTCTGCCAACTCTAAAGAGTATTATAGAAAAGCTCTTAATTCCAGTATCTATTAATTTGAAGTGGTAACTCTGGGAGCTCAAACAGTTTTCATTGTAATGGCAACACGTGGTTGTGTGCTTTTATTATTTTTAGTTATTTACTAAATTCTCTCTACTAAAAGCTCCCGATGCTCTATATCGTATACTTCTTATTAAGTATCAAACTATAATTTCATAGTAATTTTAGCTGTTACGAGCAAACAGTAGCGATCAACAGGTAGCAACAAACGCGTTCCAAGATTGCGGCCATAATTTTGAATATTTTGTCGAAATATTTGGCACACATATTCGTAATATAATAAAGAATGGCGGTACAGAGCCCAATTTCAGAAATATGTTAGTATGTGAAAATTACTCTATAACTAAATAAAATATTAAAAAAAGGAGCCTGTACCGCTATTAAGAGAGACAAAAAAATACACTTTCTTCAAATAAACTTTTTTATCCCGTGCCTAGATTTTGTGTCACATTGGAACTACCAAAAATCGATTTTTTTATTACAAGAAATCGAACGTCACTGACTTGGCAACATTTCGCGCCTATGTGTATAAAAATTATTGTTTTCGATAGTATAAACGTCACTGTCAGTGTCGAATTACCGACGCACTGTTGCCTCACTTTTGAAAATTCGCAGAAATTTCGCAATCTTGGACCGCGTTTGTTGCTACCTGTTGATCGCTACTGTGTGCTCTTAATAAATTTATTAACATAAAAGATATGAATCCCTCTAATTGGCTGTATACCATAATACAAATTCCTTAAGAAGTAAAACATCTTCCTCTGTAGATGGTAGGTACTTTCCAAAGTACATCACACAAACGTTTTCGGACTAATCAGTCCATCATCAGGTTAGACTCCAGATCCAAAGCAGTTAAAACTAGCTATAGAATTAGGTCAAATTAATGATCTTTCAAATACAATATTTCAACCATCTAGGCTAAATTAAAAGCGATACTAAGTCGATATTTAAAGAATAAATTATTTTTATAATAAAATCGTGTCTTCAACTTTGCTTTAAACTTCATGGTTATTGTTGATGTGTTGAATACAGCAGGAATCAAACTGAGTCTAAGTCTTGAGTTTGTTTGCTGTTGTCTCCAACACATCAACCATAACCATGAAGTTTAAAGCAAAGATTTGTTAGGTTAGAGAACTTACGAGTATTTCTAGTTAGGCCTAGGCTAATTATATCGTAAGCAAATACCGATATTTTTGTAAGAAAATAATGAAGTTGATAGTGAGTGACGTTTTTAAGCATTTTTTACCTAGACCAAAACTTTGATGTTGAAGAAAGAAAAGCC